>NW_026859492.1:0-69785 GCF_026571515.1 Ruditapes philippinarum
CCCCGTAAAAAACCAACATAATGGGTTTGCGACCAGCATGGATCCAGACCAGCCTGCGCATCTGCGCAATCTGATCAAGGATCTATGCTGTTTGCTATCAGTTTCTTTACTTGTTATAGGGTCTGTAAGCGAACAGCATGGATCGTGATCAGACTGCGCGGATGCGCAGGCTGGTCTGGATCCATGCTGGTCGCAAACACAATATGTTGGTTTTGTCGTGACGCGGCTCATATTATGTCCTTTTTTTGATGCATCTCTATATTTTGATCCGAAAATAAGTATCTATTTGTTTTTATCAAGGATTTACTGTTTTTTATTGAATAAAGATCAATATACAATGTATCCCATGTAATTTTTTTTAAATCTTCTATAAGAAAAAAAATTATAATGGCATTCTAACTTAAAAAGACTTATTGTTTTTTTGTACATTGTTGAGTTAATTTGGAAACAAAACGTATTAAATGTTCTTTTTGCTCATCCCCATGCTTTGCAGTTATTAAAGCTACTTCGACGTTCTGTTTATGCCATGACAGGTGCGCGGGAAATCACGTGACCCGGAAACGTACTTTCGACTGTATGGTAACTGTTTATACGGTCGTACGACCGAAAATGGTCTTAGCTGCGACTGAGGGCGTACGACCGTGTTCATAAAACGGTCATGAGGAAATCGTAAGCTCGGTCGTAAGTATCGGTCGTAAGATAAGATCGCAGTTACGACCGTCTTTGTTGATAAAACGGCACCCAGGTGTTTATATTGATAAATTCCGTCCATCTTAATTAAGTAAACTATCATCTTCTTCATTGCTATCCAAAAGCATCATAGTATGTCATATCTTTTCAAGGTACACGTCTGTACGTTTAGAAATTAATTTGCAGAAGGATCCCATTATTTTATATATCGCTTATAGTCATGCAAGCAACGGAATTGCAGTGTGATGTGTCGTATCTCCCAGTTTTACGATATAAAGCCATTGATATTTACGATACCCCATAACTTTGTACCGTCTGGTTCACAAAGTTATTGTCTTACAAGTATGCATAATTTTGTAGCTATTAAATTAAAAAAATATAACTGGTACAGCTATAACTGGTTTGAGACTATTAGTATATTTAAGCTTATTAAAGCAAAGCGAACAGTATACCTTAATGTTGAAGTTTTTGTACTCATTGTGTTTTGTTCTTGCAATATTTTGCTCAAACACTATCAAATCATTTGAAGTAATCTCATAAAAAAACTCCTAAATAACGTTTTGCATTATGGAGGATATGAAGGTTACCGTTAAGACGTCACCTTCTCGTAACCATTTAAAAAGCAAGACGATGACCGCTTTTGAATTATTAAAAGTAGCACAGTATCTTTCTAAACCAGGAACGACTTAAAGGTATTATTTGCACTTTAAATCATCAACTTAATACCAAAGATTATAAATACCAAAAAAAAAATACATTCCAATATTTTATATTCAATATATACAATGAAAATGAATGACTTGTTTCACTAAATCAATCTTGGCTTGGAGGCAAAATAGTGTAACTTAAGATGAAAACAACATGAAAATATTAGAAGATCTGAACTAAAAGTCAGTCTTAAGGCAGTTTGACAGTATGGAAATTTGACTAGAGTAATTAAATACACAATATATTTCCAATTTTGTTTTCTTTAAACACACATATTGAAACTAATAATGTCTAGCCCCAAAGAACATATCATATTTTATATTGAGTCCCAGTACATAACTATGTTAAGAAAATGAATATTAAATAGTTACTGTAAAGGTACAATATGCACATGTATTTTTTATCGTTTTGTAATGATCTCATACTAATTTGGTTTGATCATCATCATCATCATCATCATCATCATCATCATCATCACCAATAAAATTAGTAATAAATAATGAAAATATAATTTAAATCGCCGTCAATATCGCCCTATTTTGGACCACGACCATGTTTCTTCAGTAACTAGAAACTGGCGGACTAGAAACTGATTAATATTAGTTGGAAGAATTTGCTTTGTAATCGAGCTTAAACACATATGTTTAAACTAAAGTGCATTGTAATTCAACTATTATTTTCGTAATTACTTTTAAAATGTTAAATATTGTTTCCAATGATTAATTAGTCTGTGTCTGTTAACTTAAACTGTTTGTTTGCTTCCTGACGCCGTTATGCATCTATGAGATATCAGCTGTTGCACATCCCGATAGTAGATGTAAATACAATTGTAATTTATGATATTTCGAAACTTTAATTTGTCTGCTACATAATGCTTTTGTCTGTAATTCTTGCATAAAAAGTCGTTCGAGGTAAAAGTGCATTTGAGATTTTGGTATAGGAGAAAGATTGTTGAATGTATACATGCTGCGTCCCATAAAATTAAGTAGTGGTTGTGTATTTATCAATTATAGAATCTGGTACTGTAACAGCAGATTGTTGTACATGTGTATATACGTTTACATTATTGTCTTGCCCGAAACAACGCAACTACTAAATTGCAATACTTTTGATTCTAAAGTAAAAGATAAAGAATGAAAACGAAAACACACATTATGTGCAATATGTGGTTTTATAGTCTAAACTACTGTCGCTGAAGAGCAATTTCTATAATTATACTGTTTTTTTTAATCAATAGCCTCCGGGTTCGTTATAAGTAATCATTACACACACAGTGAACTATTTACCACTTGGTGTGTCTGGCCTAGTGGTTAAAGTCGTTGAATTCAAACCACTTGCCCCTCACCGCTGTGGGTTCCAATCCCGACAGGGACTTTGGATAATTCCATGTAAGGAAGCTTCTGTGGTTCTGTTTGTGCCTGAAATAATGCACAGAAGGGCACCTGAGGTCTTCCTCCACCGTTTAAATGACATAGCTCACGCAATGCTTCGGAAAAGAAAACCCAGGAATTATTGGTAAGTCTAAACAGGTTTCAAACAGGAAAGTAAGAATTTATAGAGCAATGTTCATGATGAAAATGCTAAATCATCACTAAGGGATTCTCCTACAAAATAATAACGTTAGTAGAGACATCTTATTTTAATTAATGATGACATTATACAAATCAAGCCGACACTAACTTCCTACTAAACTAATCCTTCGGAATAAATAATTCCAGCATATATGGTTTTGAAGATTGCATACCGGTTGAGTAGGTATACGGGATGGACTGTGAGGGATGTTGCAGTTTTATATTCCCTACTGAGCATATTCAATCAAAAAGAGTCTGTAATTTTCAAAAAATTATGTTGTTTGCATAGCTTCTTAGGGATCAGCCCTCTACCAGATTGTTTTATAAATTACAAAATGTTTAATTAGAAAGAACATTCTATAGTTACTGTATTGCAAAACTTACGGTAATTGTACAATTCAATAAATCTCTATAATTTACACTGTAAGTATTTTGCAGTGTTTCCTTTCAATGGTTGAAAGTGTATTTGGCGAACCTTTGTCGATTAACTTTGCAGCTGTAAATTGAAATAATAATCAAGCTGAATTACAACACCTCCTATTCTTCTTTTAGTGAATTTTAAACATATTTATTTTCGTTCGAATGCGTAACAAATTCTTGCAACTTATATCAATCTGTAAATGAGTCACCTTCATGTACTGGTGTCATATGAGAAGTCGTGCTCGTAAACCGGGCAGGGCTCGAAGCAATGGTCACTGGGTTTAAATTCATTTTTTTCCGGAGAGCATTATAATAAAATTGTGTTCGCTTAAAAGAGTTTAAGTGGCATTCAGTTTTCAAACATTACATTTGTTTCTTTTTTAGATCAATCGTTGCATATAATTGTCAAAGCAAAAACGGTTATGGTCGAAAATAAAATTTGCTACTTCTACTACTACTTCTAATTATGATAATAATGACGACGATCATGATGACTAAAATAATAATAATAATAATAATAATCTTGAATAAATTTTAGAGACAACAAATCAAGTGTACATAACACGCTAAATCCGGCTGGATTGTTATTATTATTATTATGTGTACCACATTGTCAGCCTCATATGTGACAACACCATAACTGTCAATACCACAAACACAACCATCTTAACCATCATCATAATAATCATTATCTATCATCAATAAAACTTGTATCAGAATCATCGTCGACATTATTTTAAAACTATAAACACTTACTGATTCACATTTTTTTTTTATTTATGAACAATCTTTTCATGATTTTATGACCGTTCAATATCTTCCGATCCTGCCCGCTGTAGTATCCAATATGTTTAGTATTCAGTTTATATGGTGTAGTTGAGTGCACTATCAATTTTTTACGTTATGATCAGGTAAAAAGACGTCAAAGGCACGGGAATCAGTCTATAAGAGATTTGAAACTAGTTTCATTTAAATGCAGTTAAGCTGAATCTTATGTTTTTAATGTTGTAATGAGTTGTAAAAGGACAACCTCAGTGCCCCTTCAATGCTGCTACATTTTTTTGTTTTTGTTCGTAAAGTAAAAACCGTTTCTTTTGAATATGAGCCTCAAATTAAAAGAATATAATTATCTTATTTAACGCTGATATCATTACCATCTAAAAGGATAATTTAACGTATTGTTCATTGAGGCGGTATACATGTACACTAACGATCAGTAAAGGTAAAGTATAAAAAGGAACACACATAATTTGCGTTATGTGGCTATCCTACAACGCGGTCGTTTAATACTTGTGACTTAACTTATAGCTGGTTTGTTATAACATGTATAAGAGAGCATTACAAATAACGTGTTTTAATTTACGCTTAGAGAAGTTAGGTCGTTAGTGGAATCATGACTAAAAAAAGTAGTAATAATCTCTGGAAACAGCATTGAATCTATGAAATAGCGATCAAATTAGTATACATGTACACACGCAATGGTGTCATAATAGAAAATCCAAGACTAATTGGTTACGCAATAAAGGTTAAGTCTGGAAAACAAGATTGTATAGACCTTTTATTCAAATGTTCCATTTCCCCTTAGAGATGCTTTAAGAAAATAACGTTTTTCAGACATCTAACTTCAATGTATAATGACGCTTGAAATAATATAATTTACCGTGAAAATGATTTAATACGAAAACGATAAGAAACTTCATACGTATCTTCAACAAAAATAATTAGCACGCATGTACACCATTAAATAAAAAATAAATGTTGTAGATTTAGTACTTTAATCATTATGCAAATGTACTTTCTATTGAATTATGTTGATGCATTTTCGACGAATCTTCATGATAGATTAGTTAAACGGAAAACTATGCAAAGGACAACTGACGTGCGATTTTAAACATAATTTAACTGAAAAGCGTTGGAAAGCGTTTCTATTTGGATCAGTCTGCATATTTACACACAATTAAAATGTTTGTTCTTGAAAAACGGGGGAGTGAATGACCTGAAAAATTGCAAATAATTTATTTGTCCAACTATTCACCAAAAAAAAAAAACGTTCGCATTTTTGTCACAATATAGATTATTTTCAGAACAAATAAATAATGCGTTATGTCCAAAATGAATATGAAAAAAGACAAATTAATGTGTTAAATCTTAATTACTTTTGAATGTTATTATAATAGTGATTCTTTTCATTGTTTGTCTCAGATTCAGTATTTACAATGAGTGTGTTATTATAATAATAATTGTTTTCATAAAATGTTTCACGTTTATGCTTCTTCCTTACAATTATTTTATTTCATCGAATATTCTTTTCATTTTGCAAGCGAACATTTTACAAAATCAAAGAAAATATTGTTAAGCTTCCTATCGCTCTAGAGAATTATTTGGAATCTTGATCATTACTTATGTGTTCCGTCTATATTGCTATCGTCGTAAAACTATATTGGTGTCTGTATAGTTTCAAATTTAAGTCTCATGAGCTTTAAATTACATTAAATATAGCATACGGTAGGGAGCAATGACTAACGCGACAAAGGCGAACACTAAGCGGAATATAAAGACGACTACAACAAAGACAACGACGCAGCGACTATTATTTTTATTATTATTAGTAGTAGTAGTACCATTATTATTATTATTATAATTTATAATTATTATTATTATTATTATTATTATTATTATTATTATTATCAATTTTATCATCTTTCCAGACAATTCCTTAATCAAATGAGAATAATGTTATGATGGCCGATAAAATTTATCTTATTGCGCGGGACTAGCATGGACAGGCAAACAAATTTAGTTTGTTCTCTCTTATCTAGTCTAATCTAGAATGCGCTTGTTAGTTAAAGAAAAACATTACACATCTTGTGCACTGTCTGACAATTTAGAGTAGATGTGTAGGTATTGGAAACATTAAAGAAAATAAGAAAACCGTAAGTCTTGCGATATAACAGTGAATGCATTTCATTACGTTCAAATAATCAGATATACGAAGATATACGTAATTATGTCGCAAGTAAAACACACAGACTAATTTCTTACGAAAAATAAGTTCAAGACGGGAAATAAATTGTAAAGATCTTTGAACAAAATGTTGAAAGTCATACTTTAGGATTTGTTAAAGACGATCATATCAGACAAACGTGTTACAGTGCCAATACGTTAATCCTCTTTAATATGAAGAAATATAACATAAATGCCTTCTAAATTAATTTATTGGGCATTTCTTCGCTATGATAGTGACACAACTATTATTGTATACGATCTTTATTCACATTTTAGGCAGGTTTAAAAATCAAGCAATGTAAATAAATGAACAAGAAGCTTTTATATGTGTGCATATATATTTCATGATCATTTTTAGGTTGACTTCTATGTGACAATGTCAAGATGTTTCTTTCTTTCAATTTGAAAACAAGAAAGGGTGGGCGGAAATAATAACAATAATAAAAATACTACACCTTTATTGCGTTTCTTATTTCCTCAGCTAGATGTTAGTTGCCATATGTTGACATGGAGAAGAAACTTGACACGATATGGCTCTAGTGATCAGCTCTCAAAAACAAAACAAAAATACTATACAAAAATTGAATGAGTTTCAATATGCTGTTGGCTTGTCGTCATGCATTATGATGTATTCTTTTTAAATCTATTGGCAAAACGCAAGGAATGCGATCATAAGAAACAAAAAGAAGATACGCACACGTAGTCAATCTTATCATTAGAAACAAGAACAAAACACACGCAGTGAAGAAGTATGATATATGAAATATTTATACAGAAAATTGAATTCAAGATGAAAATGTTGGCGACGATAAAATTAATTGCTAGTACAGCTGATTATTCAGCTTGACCAACATAGTGTCTTGAAAAGGGGACGGTTGATATATAGATGGTTGTTGTGTTGATACTTATGATAGGTGAGGAAATTGGTATAATATTAATACAGATGATCTTAATAATGTTTATAGAAATAAAGATGATTTTAATGGCGACAAACAATACCTCAACGACAAAAATGCTGATGACGTCTTTGTTAATGGTGATAATTGCCAAATAAATGCAAATAATACCGTCGTTAAAAACGATAACATTCTTTTAAAGATGTTTCTTACGTTGCAAAAGGAAACTGTTTTGTTTCCATCATATGCAATATGATTAAATTTTAAAAAAAACCATTAATTTCTTAAGAAATACAGCATAATATTATGTATGCGCAAATCTTCCGTTCATACTAACCAATCACGGCAAGTGAAGAGTTGTGGTTTAACGTGCAGGTTTAAAAAATCATACGGCAAACACATTTACCGGAAAGCCTTTTGTTTAAATCCTAGAATAAGAAAATAAAGACAATACCCTGGTAATTTAAGGTACACAATATGAATACCAATAATATATATAATTTTAAACAGACCGATCTACATACGAGACGATATTTAGAGTTTTACATTGTAAGTATGATAGATATGCCATGATGATAACAGAAACCTAACAATCAGCGTAAAAGTTGTCGGCATATAAATAATGGGACATCGTACTCGGCTCTTTGAAAGTATAATAATAAAGATATTTTTTCTAAATATAAATGTAAATAATTAATTTGAAGGAAGTAATGGGTACAGATTGTAATCATAGTCTGAACGCTATAAAGGTAAAATGTATTCCGCGGTAATGCTTGCACCATGCTACTAGTTATAAACTGATTCATCACCCATAATGTTGATACTTAATAAACTTATGATGTGTGCTGAAAATAAGATATAATGCCGTTTACAATTTCGTACAATAAGTCTTATAATTATACAGTTTTTGTATTGTAACTTTCTATCTTGTAATGCAGTGATAAAAAGATACACATTAATGGTGTTTGGTGAACTTGACCTGTGTTTATATTTATTTTATTGTACTGTTACTTGCTATGGTTATTCGAAATATGTTCAATGATGGTCTTTTCTTAAAATTCGATGTGCACAAGTCAATAATCGTAAGAGTTGTTTTATGCTGATTTATTCATTATATCTTAAATGCATTTGTTCATATTATACGTAACGGTAAATAACTTGTTTTAGTATATGACCATTTTACCAATTAAATTTATATAAAATAGTTCTTATACTTCATCCAACAAACAAACAAACAATAAATAAATAAGTATATGAATTAACAGTTAACAAGCAGGAATAAAAATAAACATGAGCCACATAGTCAATAATTATTTATACATTTGTTTGCCATATTCACAAACATAAAAAAGTTAAGTACTAAGCTATTCACTGTTGCACACTTTGCTTTGAGAAGAAGTGTCCTTATTGGAAACACGATAGAAAAAATATTTAAGAACAAGTCTCGAGAGATCACATTAAATGTATCAAATTACGTTCAAATGAGTTTCTACACGCAATCTTGTCGTGCTAGAAAACCAAGACTTTTTGGTTACGCAACATAGGTTCAAACCAGAAATAAAAATAAGTAAACAAGGTCATGCTGATATTTTGAAAACGCATAACAATTAATGATAATTGGCTGCATACGGCGTTGACACGTTTGTAACGCTTAAACTAATCTTTACAACCTCTGACGAGTGGCCCTATATCAAACAATTTTCTCTTTATAACTGTTACAGCAGTGTCATGTATTCCCAAAATAACATTTGGCATTGTATATAATATCATGGGCACCATCCCCCAGCAACAGGCACACTGTTTGCTTGCCGAAAGTTGTCACTCTACAAAGGTTGTTTAGTTTTGTTTAGTAGACTTATGAAAGGAATTAGTCTTTTTATGCATTACCGGATTCAACATTGTTCCAGAATTGTTTATATTTTATAGAGAAAAAATACTTTAAGAATGCACAACTATATAAGAAAACATAATCAGATAATATTGATTAATTAAATGTAAGATGGCAGTTTATTCCGTGTATGGTAACAATATTAAACTTCCTTTAGCAATATGTCATTCTACATTCTATATAGATAATATTTGACATGTTTTATTTATGATTAAAAAAGGAAATAAATAAAGGAAAAACAAGACGTTAAAACGTTTCTTCTTGTTTTCTTTACTTTTTGTCAAATTGATGAATAAACAATAATCGTTCAATCTCATATTCCATTTTCGCTATAATTTCTTATTTCCTTCCCTAAATCAAATGTAATTCTTACTATAAGCGAAGATGCATGACACGATAAAACTACATCGATCAACTTCTTACACACATTACAGAATAAATATAAATGCATTTGTTTTGTTCTGTCGGCTTGTGTACCTGCATTATAGTAATATTTCGTTTCGTGTCTTTTGACAGAAACTTACATCGCATGTTACATCAATAATATGAAAGATTAAGTCAAGAATAAAGAAACGAAAGACGGCATTCAATGATAATGGAAAGTACTTGCAAGAAACAAATAATAATCAAATAAAAAATAACGAATGTTAAACAAGCTTAATAAATTGCTCGATGTAAAACAGATATAATACAAACATTTAAGTAGTAAAATGTTGATAGAACGTTGCAAAATGGGCCTTTCTGGGGATAGGGAAAGTAGGGTAGGTGTACATTTTGAAGGATTAGAAGCAATCATCATTTGAGATAGCTGAAGTTATTTCTCGACATCGATGTGAAGGTATCATCTGACCGGACAATTATAGCGATAGTGTTTTTTAACAGGTTTTTGGTAAAATATGAAATATAATAACATACATTTCATTCTTGTGCATAAGTTAACAGCACTCTTCTGCCAGCTTATTTAATTACCCCCGTATATGTGCATGCACTTAACATAGATTAAAGCTATATGTGGAAATAACTGCTACTGCTGGTGCAGTTATTGTTGTCTGCATGTATACATGTTGTCATTTATTGTAAGTTATGACTTCAATAATAGTCTGAAATATGTGCCGTCTGTGAAATTTTTATTTTATTTTTAGCGAGAAGCAAAAATCCTATAAGACAGTTTTGTAAATAAATCAGTGTATTGAATAAAGGAACTCATGTTGGCGATTTTTCAAGGTTTTCTGTTTTGATGCATTCAACGGATTAGTCGTGCTTGGAGGGCACTGTAATGGAAAACAATCTAAAATGCATGCGTGATAGAAATATATAATACTGATTACATAATTATGTCAATGTTATGATTCATATTGGCCTGTGTATCAAATAATCATACAAACGTAAAAACAGTTTGCCTTAACTTGTACATGTTGTATTTTCTTTCCTATGCTACAGATAACATTATTCATCATGTTTAAAATGAGTTACGAAATTATAAATGATTTTATTGTAACTAATAATATAAACATAATGAAGATGCCAAAATTCAATGTTCATTCACTTTGAAGTCACATACATTGTTTTTTTTAATGTGGGTTTGCTATTTATTCAGCAAATTGTAAGAGGTAAATTGTGCTGCAGTATCAAAATAATGCTCAGATATGGTTATACAATATGTCAAGTACCCACTCAAGTCACTTAAGTAACATCATTTAAATTGTCTTTTTATAACATATGTAACAGGATTCAGTTTTGAAAGTTGTGTTTTTCAATTTTAAGTATGACGAAATTTGTATGAGGTAATAGTCAACTTTTTCATATCATTTGTATCAATCATCTTCTTTTTATTCTGTCGCCTCGAGTTTATGCAGTATGGTTATATTTCCTCCGGGTCATTTTGTATCTTTTGACAGAAAATTCCATCGCGTGATACATAAATAAAATGCAATATTAAGTCAAGAATAAAGAAACGGAAGACGATATTTAATGATAATGGAAAATGCTTACAAACATAAAGAGAGCAAAATCATCCGCATGATACGTTAAACGCTTTATATGTAAATGTAAAAAGGATACAATATAAAATGTTTCGACAGTCAAAATAGTAAAATGTGGATTAAACGTTGCAGAACATGTAATTTCAAAAGTTTCAAACTTTATTGAGTATCGACATACAAAATATATTTTCATAAAATCATAAATGGCTAGACAGACATAGATGATATATACAAACTAAAGGCACATGTATAATATATACAAACACCATATAAAGTAATTATTATTAAATTTATTTTGAACAATGTAATAATTACGATAAAAGAAAATTTTCTAAACATTATCAATATATTTTATCACTTTTTTCAATTATATTTTTATATGATTCATTCATTCATTCATTCATACATTCATTCATTCAATTATTCATTCATTCATTCATTCATTTGTTTAGTTATCTATTGATTGATTTATTTATTTGTGCGGATTACTCGAGTATAAAATAACGTTGCAGTAACATATTCATTCTGACGTTTTATAAAGGACTTGATCTCCTTCAAGTCTGTAGATTACCCATAGTGACTGTGACAACAACTGCATTATGCTTGCTGCATTACCTAGACATTAAAACCAAAATAGTCTGACGTTTGTTATTCTGTCAATTTCAATTTTGTGAACTATCATTTTCTTCGTTGCTATAAAAAAAATAGTATGTCATATCTCCGCTGAAGGATCCCCGTTAGTTTTTTATTACACATATTATCATGTAACGTAAACAAAATTATAGTCTTATGTGTCATTTATTAATCAAAGTTTTACGTTATAAAGCTATTAATATTTGTGATACTTCAAAACTTTGTATTTTCTGGTAAACCAGGTTATTGTCTATCAAGTATTGCAGTATTTTTCTTGCCGCTACTGAATTTTAAAAACAAGATATGCAGTCTAACTAGTTTGGGACTTTTAGTATAATAGAGCTAGTTGAAACAAATTGAACAGTAAACATTAATGTTGAATTTTTGTACTCGTTGTAGTTTTGTTCTTGGAATACTTGGCTTAAACCATTATTAATTATTTAAAGCAATCTGATAAAAAAGCTCCAAAATAACGCTTGGTTTATACAGATTATTTTAGTTCGATTGTGTAGGAAGCTTTAAGCTTATAGACACACGTTCGAATCCGTTCTTGCTCAAGGAAACAACGACTTGCCCCTGATTGGGTTTGAACCCATGCGGCTAGCGATCATTAGATTACTAGTCCGACGCGTTAACCACTCGGCCATGTCGCCACCAAAATAAAGCTTCGCTTTATCGGTTAGAAGAAACCGCATAACCTTTGAATAAGCCAGCCAATGACCACTTTCGAGTTCTTAAAAGTAGCACACTATCTTTCTAAACCAAAAGCTACTTTAAGGTATAACATGCACTTAGAATAAACGACAAAATACCAAAAATGATAGACTCCTATGTTCCAAGATATTATATTCTGGATCAATATATGCAAAATAAATGACTTGTCTTACTATGTTGACTAAAATACATTTGAAAACCAAAGTTGACTAGGAGGCGAAATAGTGTAACTGACGAAAAAATCTACATGAAATATAGAACAGATCTGAACTTAAAGTCAGTCTTGATTTGGATTGGTAACACATAGAAAACAGACAAAGAGTAATTCAATATTCGCACGTATCTCTTCAATTTTGTTTTATTTAAACAAATGTATTGAAGCAAATAATGTCTAACCCCAAAGAACATGTAATATTTTATATTGAATCCAATTACATTATGCTAAGAAAAAATGAATAAACTGTTGCTTTTAATGTATGATCTACACATGTATTTTTATCGTTTTGTAATGATCGCATAATTACTTTGTTTAATCATCATCATTATCATTATCATCATCACCATCATCATATTCATCATCATCATCATCATTATTATGTTCATCAACATCATCATCATCGTCATCGTCGTCATCGTCATCGTCATAGTAATCGTCATCATCGTCATCATCATTATCATCATCATCATCATCATCATTAGCATCATCATCATCATAATCATCATCATCATCATTACCATCAGTACTACTACTAGTAATGAAAATAATACTATCATTTTAATCACTCTGTCTGGGCCAAGACCATGTTTCTTCATATGACACCAGTCAGGAAGCGGACAGGTACTGATTCACATTAGTTGCAAGAGCTTGTTTTGCAATTGAGCTTGAGTAAATATGTTTAAACCAAAGTGCATTTTAATTCAAATTACTATTCATTTTTGTAATTACTTTTAAAATGTTAGATATTGTTTTCCATGATTAATTAGTCTGCGTCTGTTAACTTAAGCTGTTTGTTTGCTTCCTGGTATTTTTCATTTAACGGCGTCGTGCAACTTAAATATATCAGTTGCCGTATCTCCTGATAGTAGATGTAAACACAATTGTTATTTATGATATTTCGAAACTTTAATTTGTCTGCTACATAATGCTTTTGTCTGACATTTTTGCATAAACATATCGTTTGAGGATGAGATAAAAGTACTTTTGAGATTTTGTATAGAATATAGATTGCTATACTTTATGCATGCTACATCAAACAATGTTACATGATAATATATGTTATTTAAAACAAAAACAAGGAAACAGTACTGTGACAAAACATTTTGCTGTTAATTACTTTTAACAACATATACAGAATGTTTTATAGGGACCATTGTATGACTTCAGGGATTCTGTTTTTCACTATTTCAGAGTAAAAATGACATTAAGCTTATTTTTCATTATCAAGTTAAGCTGAATTGACTTTATATTTTATATGATTGGCTTCTTTTATGGTTGATCAACAGGTGATATTGAATAACACAAATCTGCCTAAAATATAAAAAGACTGTTCCACTCTTTTTTTATTAACTGAACGCCAAATGTAAATTCCGATTGATATAAATACAAATTTCCTTGAGACACATGAGTTTTTTTAACATTTATGTAATGTTAATTACAGAAGTGAAGGGGAGTAATGAAAAAGTTTGCCTTTAATTTGTTCAACCACTATATACTCTTGGATGGGTAAAATATCACCTGAAGAATTAACGACTACAGAGTCGTCAATTAACGTTTCGCTTCATACTGGAATGTATATAGTATATACATGGCAGCTGTTTTAAGGAGGTGTAAATACAATAGTTATAAGTAACATTCTTTTCATCATTCAAACTTTTTATTCGTTTGATTCAGTATACTGTTTTTGTTTTTACTTTCTGGTAGAACAATAATTTTTTCTAGTATTGACTAGTTTCTGTCTGTTATGCAAACATATTCTCGGGTGTTCTATCTAATAATTTCAAACTTTTGAAAAAAGAACATTGGTGATAGAAATCTTTGGTTTTACTTTTCTGGTTTTATTGTAGTATTAAAAATATTTGTAAAAAATAATGTTCATTCAATTTAAAATGTCTGACTTTAACAGCAGCTTGTTGTTTACAAATTTATTTTTCTGTCTTGGCCAGTTTTATTGAAATAGAGATCGATACAGTATTATTGATTCTTCAGTAAAAGGCATAGTATGAAAATGAAAACACGTGCGATATGTGGTCTAAACTACTCTCTCTGAAGACCGAATTCTTTAATACTGATTTATAAATTAATGGCTTCTTGGCTTTTCATATTATGTACTCATTATACACATAGTGAAATATTTGACACCTCTGCTGTTATTTGAATTTTTACTGACAAACATCCAAGTAGAAATCTCGAAAAATCAACTTGAATTTATTAAATAGCGTTTAAGTGAAGTGACTCACACAATGCTTCGAGAAAAGAGATCCAAGAGTTATTGGTTAGTCAAAACAGGTTTCAGACAGGTGAGCAAGGATGTATAGTCCAGTGTTCATGATAAATGCTAATTCATACCTGAAGGGATTCTCTTACAAAATAATAACTTTATTAGATACATCTTATTTCAATGTATGATGACATTTTATATAATAACGTAAAAGTCAAGTCGAAGCTAACTTTGTACTAAACTTATCCTTTGGGAGCAACAATTATTTAGAAAGTCAAAGTTTTAAAATCTTACGTGAACCGCGTTACTGTCTTCAAGATATATCTAGTAGTTTTAAGACGCAAACATATCTCTTCACACTATTGTTTAAGTGTTTAATAATAATAATAATAATAATAATAATAAAAATAATAATAATAATAATAATGATAATAATAATAACAAAATAATAATGATAATAATAATAATACAAATAACAAAATAATAATGATAATAATAATGATAAGAATGATAACGAGGATAATGACCTGCTCATAAGGACTGTTCCTTTAATGTTTTCAAATGTCTACACAACTACTCTGAAGTGTCGGACATTGTACTAGTATAGATATTTAATGCACTGTATTAATTAAAAAGACAAACACTTAAGAGAATAATATTGAGAGGCAACAATTCAGGTGATGTTCATAACACACTAATCGGCTTGCTTTGTTTGAATGCATTGAATAACGTTCAAGTGGGAAGACACACGCAATGCTGTCGTATTAGAAATACCAAGCCTTATACAGCGCTCCAATATAGGTTCAAGACAGGAAATAAGATCTAAACGATCTTTGCATAATGTAAAAATCAATGCATAGCGATAGGATTAACATCACCATCTTTAACCTATCTAATTAAATCATACAGTGTCAAATAATATTACATTTTTTTCAAAAGTCTGCAAATTGAAGTGAATATCATGTCTATATAATCAACCAAACTATTATCCAATTAAGCATCTAAGAAGTAGCAGCAAAATTAATCTAATTGTATAAGCAACTAATTCACTTTTATTAAAAATGTACTTTTGACATTATGAATAATTTAATTTGTCTGGAATGAAGAAACTTTGTAATTATATATTTTTTGCGCATCAGATTTCAGAATCAATTTCAGACGAGATAGTAAGTTAAAATATGTCTTAATACTATCATAATAGTGTGTCCTTTTTGTGTTGTTTTTTTTTTTCAAAAGGAAGAGGGATGGAAAAGAAATATCTGCATAGCGTTTCTTATTTCCTAAGCTAAATTTGAACTGTCACTGCTACGATGGAAACCAAACTTAACACGATACAAAACGATCGATCAACTTCCCACACATATGACTGATGTCAATGTGTCTTGCCTGCCGTTTCCCTGTCTGCTCGTGGTCATGCATTATTGTTATCATTATAATTTATTTCTAAGGACAAAATGCAAGAAGGTCGATCATAAGACATGTAAAGAAGATAAAAAATGCAGTCAATGCAGAGAATATATTAAATAAATGGACTAAAGTGTATTAATTTTCAAGAAAGTCCTAGCGACAATTCTCACAAATCGACTGTAAGCA
Source organism: Ruditapes philippinarum (assembly GCF_026571515.1). Lineage (NCBI taxonomy): Eukaryota > Metazoa > Mollusca > Bivalvia > Venerida > Veneridae > Ruditapes > Ruditapes philippinarum. The sequence goes on from NW_026859492.1 coordinate 16,540, forward strand.
TTGAAAATATACCAGTTAGAGGTATCTACTTCGACAATTGCGAATAGTTATGTCCCCACCAGACCATATAAGAATACAGAAGAGAACGCTATACTTTTACAGAACTATACTCGACATTCCTCATATCATTTCTATTTTTTATACTTTCACAACAATCTTTTTAAGCTCATAACAGTCTTCGCTCCTGTATATTCTATTTAATAATTGTTTTAATATTATAAATAAACTGATGTTTATGATATCCGATAACTTTAAATGTATGGTTTTGCACATCTAAATCTACGGTGCCTTTGTGTGTGATTTTATTGATCTGCGTGTGGCTAAAAAGCAATACAAATTATTGCATATCAATTTGTTGCTGTTAGCAAATGTTACTTCAAAGTATATATCGGAATATTATACTTTCGATAATTGAATTAGTTCTAATATGTTTTTATTAATGGGTCATATACAGCAAATAATTGTCTTTAAATTACACAGCATTTCCCTGGACATCTGTTTTTAGAGTAGATACACAGACGTACTGTTATTTGTTATTTTTTATTGTTACATGTATTGTCCTATACTTGTCAAGTAAGATTGGAAATAAACATAAGCTGCAGTCTTGCATCATCATCATAATCATCATCATCATCATCAACAACAACAACAACATCATCATCAGCATCATCATCATCATCATCATCATCATCATCATCACAACCACCACTATTATTATTATTATTATTATTATTATTATTATTATTATTATTATTATTATTATTATTATTATTATTATTGATAATATGATAATAAAATTGTCTGAAATCATTACCTTTTAAAAGGACAATTGGGCGAATTGTTCATTGAGGCGGTATACATGTACACTAACGATCAGTAAAGCTATAATATTAAAATGAACACAAAAAATGTCTGATATGTGGCCAGCCGACACCGCTGTCTTTTAATACCTATGCCTTAATTAATAACTGGTTTGTTATAAGAAAGCATTACACATAACGTGTTTTAATTAACGCTTAGTGAAGTAATGTCGTTAGCGGAATCATGACTATACTCTCGTGAGACCACCTAGAATGTAAGTGAGTTTACTCACGCACTGTTGTCATAATAGAAAACAAGACTTATTGGTTACGCAATAAAGGTTTAAGTCTGGAAGCAAGATTGTATAGACCTTTCATTTTGAAATTGTTCCATTTTCCCTAAGGGATGCTCTTACAAGATAATAACGTTTGTTAAGACATCTAACTTTGATGTATAATGGCATTTTACATAATATAATTTACGGTGAAATCATTTAGGACGGAAAGGTAAATAAACTTCATTTTTATCTTTAAAAGATGTTAAGCAGCATGTGCATACTTCAATAATGGTCGAAATTTAGTACTTCAAACATTATGCAAATGTACTTTCAATTAAATTGAATTAAGTGCCTTTTCAAAGATTCATCATGGAGTAGTTTAGCAACTAAATATAACAAATTTACATACCGGTTGAATCTTTCTTTACTTGCCATTTTCAAAATCATAGTTTATAAGACATAATTTAGAGTATAAAAGCTCTTCTTCTAACTTCTTAAGAAAAATAGTATTTGAGTTTTAAGTGGTTAACAAGACTCTACCATGAAATATAAATACAAAAATAAACAAGGAAGTGCGATAGTTAAGTACATGTACAATAACAAAGAAAGAAGAAAATCAGACATATGCGATGGAAGCAACATATTTTAATTGTTGATAAATTTATGAACAATACTTCTATAATCCCTTTGATTTTTTAATAAATCCTCATAGTATTAGTACATCTTTATGGAACGCTACCCAAAGGCATCAAACGTCGAATTTGAAAATGTTACAAATATCTACTGAAACACATAAAACGGAAAAAAATCTGTTAAAGATAACAAATAAATATACTACTCTGACATTCGATTTCTGTGCGATTTTAAGTGAGATGTGAGTAAAAAGCGTTGCAATGCCTTTCTTTTTTATTTGCTTTGTCATGTTCAATTTATGGGGCGATTGATATGCAACATGGAAGGGGACTTAATCAACTTGCCGCGTAATTCAAATTATGTGTATTCCTTTTACTTATTTGGGTTTTAATCGAATATTCTTTTCATTTCGCTCGAATATTCTTTTCATTTTACAAAAATCGAAGAAAATATTGTTAAGCTTCCTATCGCTCTAGAGAATTGTTCGGAATCTTGATCATTATTTATGTGTTCCGTCTATTTTGCTATCGTCGAAAAACTATATTGGTGTCTGTATAGAAAGAAACACGACGTTTCAAATTCAAGTTTCATGAGGGTAGAATCAATGTTTTAAATTTCATCAAATAAAACATACGATATGGAGCAATGTCTTACGAGATAAAGGCGAACAATAAGCGGAGTATAACGACGACTAAGACAACGATGACGACGCAAAGATTAATCGTCAATTTTATCATCATCATTTTCACCACAAGAAATACCATTATAATAATTATCATCATCGCAATAGAAAATAATATTGTCTTAAAGCTGATAAAGGTTAACATAACTTTTACCTCGATCACCTTAAAAGAATGCTACGATTGTCGATACAATTTATCGTATTGCACGGGAATAGCATTGAAAGACAAACCAATTTAGTTTGTTTTATATGTATTGCCTGAACTACTGTCTCTCTTGAATATCTAGTCTAATCTATAATGCCCGTGTTTGTTAATGAAAAGCATAACATAGTACACAGTCTGACATTTAAGAGTAGTTGTGTAGGTTTTGGAAACACGACTAAAAATAAGAAAAGAATTAGTCTTGCGATATCACATTGAATGCATTTTATTACGTTCAAGTAAGCAGATATACGAAGATACACGCAATGATGTCGCAAGTGAAACACCCAGACTAATTTCTTACGGAATAGATTCAAACGGAAAATACATCTTTCAATAAAATGGTAAAATCAATGCATTAGGATTGGTTATAGACGATCATTTTATACAAACGTGTCTAATTTACTGTAACAGTGCCAATACGTTAATTCACTTTTACATATTACATTTTATCTGAAGAAATAATAACATGAGTGCGTACTAAATTAATTAATTGTCAATTGAGCATTACTTCGCTATGTCAGCGACACTACTTTAATTGTAAACGATCTTTAGTCACATTTTAAGCAGGTTTACAAATCAAGCAATGTAAATAAATTAACCGGAAGCTTTTATATTTGTACATATATATCTAATAATCATTTCCAGGCGGACTTCTATGTGACAATGTCAAAATGTTTTTTGTATCTTTCCAAACAATAAAGGAGTGGGTGAAATAATAATAATAATAATAATAATAATCAATAATAATTGATCAGCTCCCCACACATATAACAAAAATCAATGCGTCTTTAATTTTCAGTTGGCACGTCCGAATGCATTACGATAAATGCATTTTAAGTCTTTTGTCAAAACGCAAGCAATTTGATCATAAATTGCAAAAAGAAGATAAACACACGCAATCAAGAAGTAAAATATCTAATATATATACAGAAAATTGAATTCATTATAAAAGCGTTAGCGAAGATTATAAAATTGATTGCTAGTACAGCTGATTCTTCGGCTTGATCAACCTAGTGTCTTTGAAAGTATTATTGAGAAGAGGACGGTGAACATATAGATGTCCATTGTGTTGATAATTATTGTTTTGAAAGGCGATGAGGAAGTTGATATGATCTCATTATAGATGATGATAATAATAATAAAGTGTATAGTAATAAAGGTGATTCTTGTTGCGGCAAGCAATACCTCATCGACAATAATGGTGATGATCTCTTTGTTAATGGTGATGATTGCCAAATAAATGCTAATAATACCATTGTTACAAAACGATAAAAAATGTTTCTTTATTTGTAATAGCATAATACTTTGTTCTCTACATATGCAATATGATTAAATTTTAACATGATGTTCTTAATTTCTTAAGCATAACGACATCTGTATGCGAGACTCTACTTTTCAAACTAACCAATCGTGTCAAGTGAAAAGTTATGGTTTTAATCGCAGGGTAAAAAAACAAATCATAAGGCACGAATATTTACCTTTCGTTCAAAGTGCTCGAATAAGAAAATCTTATACAATAGATGCTGCCCTTTTGTTCTTTGATTCAGTACAGACAAGGAAATACTGTGATTAATTGAAGACAATACCCTGGTGATTTACGGTACGCAGTATAAATACCAATAATATATACACTGTAAAACAGAAAGCTCTACATACGAGACAGCATTTAGATTTTTACATTGTAAGTATGCTAGATATGTCATGGGGATTACGAGAAACCTAACAGTCAGCGTGAAAAATGTAGACATATAAATTACGGAACATCGTATTGGGCTCTTTGGAAGCATGATTAAAAGATAGTTTTCTAATTATAAAAACATAAAAAAAAATTTGAAGGAAGTAATGGGTACCGATTAAAATCAATGCTTGAACGCTGTAAATGTTATCCGCGGTAATGCTTGCACCATCCTATTAGTAACAGACTGGCTTGGCATACATAGTGCTTATACTTAATTAACTTATGAAGTGTGTGCAAATTAATTCAAGATAAAAAATGTTGCCGTTTTCAAATCCGAAGGTTGATAAGTCTTATAATTATACAGATTTCGTATCTTGTTATAAAAGTAAGATCCACATGATATGTATTTCAAGACTTTGTCGTAAATGTCGTTATGTTTCCTAAGTTGTTGGTGAACTTAAACACTTTCAAAACTACATTATAATTCAAGAACATGTTTGAATCACATACAGTACTGCTGGTCATATAAACGGTTTAACACTACAGAAAATAGTTTAAAGGAGAGATATACATTAAATGCTGTTCATGTACGTGTTATATTTATTTTTTTTTCTTTCTTTTTTTAAACAATTAAGCGTTATTGGCTATGAAACTATAAAATACTATGTATAATCAAAATAGTCTGAAAACTTACACGTCCTTTGTGAAACAATTCAGACGTTTGAAAGATAACATGTTTTACAGACTGCTTATTTTCTCATTTTATATTGAAATACCTAGGTATTTCCAAACATTGGAAGTAAATTTTGCTGGTGGAATTTTATATCGTTGCAACCCATTTTCAACCTTGAAACCTAGTTTATATATGCATATATGTTTAATGTTTAGTATTGTTTAAAAAAGCATGTTTTCAGAACTATTGTTCATGTTTTATGGGTGACTTAATTACAAAAGATGCGTTATTCAATTTGTGTATCTCCTTATAACAGTTTTATAAATCAATATCAATGTTTCATTTCTAATAAGGTGATATTTGACTTTTTTGCAATTATTGTTCTATTGAAGATGTCATCGCTTTTAGGCTTTTTCCATTGTTTTGTTATTTTTGGCATAAATGAATTACAGTTAATCGTAAACTTTCATTAACTTACATCTTTCTATATGTCTGTCTTATTTCCTTTGCTAAATTAATAATGGCTTTCATATAGCTTAAGAATGCATGACACGATAGAACTACATCGATTGACTTCCCACACGCATGACAAATATCAAGTTATCTTTATTGTTCACTTTGTCGGCTCGTGTTTATTCATTATGGTACTATTTCTTCAGGGTCATTTTATGTTTTATTTTATCAGATTATATTGCGTTATGCATCAATAAAATGCAAAAGTAAGTCAATAATATGGTAGGGGTGTGGGTGCGAGGAAGGTGTGCATTTAAAGGAATACGAGCAATCATCATTTAAGAAAACTGAAGACATTTTCTTGGCGTCGAGGTCAATATATCGTTAGACCGGAAAAGTGTAGCGAAATTGTTTTATTAACAGGGTTTGATTATGTATGGTAAAAATACTTGTATGGAGTATATTTCATTTATGTGAATAAATAAAGAGCACTTTTCTGACATCTCTTTTATAAATTATATACATGTATGTACATGGACGAAAACAGAGATATAAGTTATATACGAATATATTTGATACTGGTGTTGTTGTTATTGTCGTCTGTATGTCTACCTTTTATCTCTTTTGTTGTAAGGTATGGGTTCAATATTAGATTGAACTATTTGCCGCCTGCTAGACTTTATCATCCTTTTGGCAAAAAGCAAAACACCTTAAAGACAGTTTTGTTAATTAATATATAGTAAATAAAGGAATAATTGACGGCTACTTAAAGGTTCTCCGTTTTGTAGCAGTCAACCGATAAGTATTATTGTTTCAGTAAAAGTCAATCAATTTTGGATTAAGAATTTAGTCTCGTGTTCGCTTTTATCTCCTAAGACATTGTTCCCGTGCGTATGTTTTATCTTAAGTAATTTGTAACATTGATTGCAATCTCTTCTGCGTCATATATTTTTCTTTACTGACACCAATATTGTTTTGTACGACAAAAGAAAATTAAGCCGAGCACATCAATAATGATCAAGATAGAAAACAATTCTGAAAAACGATGGAAATTTTAGGCAATTTTCGAAAACTGTTTTATGATTTTTTTTTAATTCAAAGAATTCAACGAAACCTGATATAAGAATAAAACATTTAATATTCTCCTTATTCACTATGTTGAAATGAAGACTTTTAAACTCAAAGGTGCATTTATTCTTCCATTTTTATTTCCATCTTTAAAGTTATCGTATCATATATATATATATATATATATAACCGGCATTTGTTTCTTTATTTAAATTTGATTTATTTACAAACTGTCTTAGTGAATTCTTGCTTCTCGCCTAGCACGAGAAAATAGAGAAAAACAGGATCCCTAAAGAAAGCCCAACTTCAAAGTCTCGCAGGCTGCAAATATTTCTGACTAATACTGAAGCCATAACTTACCACAAATAAACACCAAGGTAGACATACATACAACAATTATAACATCAGCTATAGCAGGTATATTCACATAAGTCTCTTTTAACGTCCATGTATATATACGAGGGTGATTCAGATTAGAAGAAAAATAAATCAAATAATCAATCAAAAATTAACAGGAAGAAAGAAAAATAAATACATCGCAAAGCTAAAGCGTCTTCGTCTTTAATTTAAAGCAATATCAGTAAACACTTAAATAGCATACTAGCTATTATAAAAGATATTGAAAAAATAACATAATAATAAAATAACGTTCCCGAGTTATCATTATACTATAAGAAATAAATATATCAAACGTTTTCATTTTGTCAACCCATCTGTTTTTTGTTTTGTTTTTTATTTCATGATTTGCTAACTTCTTATAATAAATACGATTTTGTTAAATTGTGCAAATATATCCAAGAGGCATTTGTTATTCAAAATTAGTTTATAAATAATATGACCTGATGCTGAAGTACTTATTACCTTACTGCCTTTGTTATACATGCATTATTATATGTAAATATGTAAGAATGGATATGAATGGATATGATTACCCTTTTGTAATATGTTCTAGATATGTGACATGTTCATCATTGATGTTTATGTATTAAGATGATATACTTATGAAAAAGTCGAATAAATTGTCTGTTCTGTTCTTAATATTGCATACACCAAGCGATGTTATTTTCTGTCAAAAGAAATAAAATGACCCGGAAGAAATATTACCATAAATAACAAATGAAGTATAAACACGAGCCGACAGAGTAAAATAAAATGCATTGATAGTTGACATGTGTGAAGGAAGTTAATCAATGTAGTTTTATCGTGACATGCATCTTCGTCAACTATGAGTAAGCACGACATTTCTAATTCAGTAAAGATAATAAGAAAAAAAAGAGAAAGGGGTCTATGCAATTTTATTATTAAATTTAAATTCATTTATGGCAAAAAGTATGAAACAATACAAAAAGGCCTAAAGGCGAGTTTATTTTCGTTAAAATGAAAATGCAAAAATGTCAAACATAACCTTATAAGAAATTGACTATTTATTATCATTACAGAAAATGTAATAGGGTGTTTATTATTGTCACTAATCACGAAAATTATTATTGTAACTAATCACGAGAATAAACCTCCACAATACTGTTCTAATTTATTCAAACCAGATTAACCAAATCGTAAAACGTTCTCATCTAAAACTGTCCAGTATATAGAGCCTTACATAGAATTAGATGAGTTTAGCGAATATATGTTAATTAACATGTTACATGTACAGCCTTTAATTAATTAATCAATAGTCACAGAACAAGCATATTTGAAGATGCACTGAACTATTTTTAACATTAAATACACTAACTATAATAGAATGAATAGAATGACATCAATATTTTACACTACAAACGTTTCATCGTCAGATTTTTACATTCTTGGTATGTTCTCCCAACATTATATATTTGGCTGTTGCTGGGAGTTGTTCTTTAAAGAGGTTGAATCAAATGTGCAGTCTTACTTCGGGAATATATGAAACTGTTGCTATAAAACGGAAGCTGCTTGATGGATGGCCGCCCGACAGAGGTTGTACTGTTAAGTTACCTCAATAAATAAAAAAAACACCTCCTCATGACCTTGTTTTTTATATATCTATTTCTATTTTGAACTATATTGTTGCGTAACTAATAAGTCCATGATTGCATGAAGAAACTCACTTGAACGTAATTTAATTTATTTAATGTGATCTCTCGAGACTTGTTCCCTTTTTGTATTTTTAGCCGAGTGTCTAATAACGACATAACTTTTAAAGTGTAAAACAGTGAAAACTTATATACACGTGTTATATGTTCGATATAGGACAAGTATGTCTATGACAATTATTTCACATATTTCATAAGTTGAAGAAATTGTTCCAATATGTGTTGTTATACCAAATAAAAGCAACGAACTTTCGTCCTAAAATGGTTCTCACGATATCTAACGATCTTATCAATATCAAGTTTAAACTATACTCTTAGATATATAAGGATATCCATTTTAAAAACCCATATATCATATTTTTTTTTTAAAAGTACATCAAATGCTCCTTTTCATTACCACGAATCTGCTCTCTTTATTTAATATAGTACAAACAAAACTATGATGTGTTAGTCTGCGTCCGTTACCTTATTAAACTGTTTGTCATTTATTCTTTACCGCATGTCTATTTTCTATATATACGTTATGAAACAAATAACAGTCGCAGGTGTCGTTTTTCGTGTTTTCAGATAGTTTTAGCATTTCCTTACCGCTATTGAAGTTAAAATAGACATACAATGTTTCAAATTTCAGTATAACTGATACAAATAACCCAAAATAATTGTTGTTCTTGTGGTTGAAGTTTCCGCAGCTGAACATAACAATGGTTAGCTGAAGTAATACAAATGTCAGAAACAAATTAAAATTTATCATTTGGTCTGAGAATAAGTACATGTAAGTAGAGTGAGCAGATGCGAGGTTAAAGAAATAAGCCTTTAATGTGCACTTTCAAAAACATATAATATGCGATGTTTACCATGGATACGTTTATCATTTATTTCAGAACATCGTAATATATCTTAGCGTATAATTTAATCTTAACAAAGTTAAGATCTTTTATTAGATAAATTGAGAACTATTTTGAGACGAAGGTTCCTTACTTTTATTGGTTGTAATTTCCAAAATTGGAACAGTTTCTTTAATGTTATAGGAAATAGTTATTATTGGCATATGTGGCCTAACCGGACAGATATATCCTTTCATTTAAGCAATTAGCGTCGAAGGAGAGTTACTCCCCTTACCGGATATGACGTAAATGAAGACTATTCTGAACAGACCATATTGGGTGCTAGCGAATCGAAAGTGAAATTCGTAAATAGTGAGTGTTCAATTATGCATATAAAATACAAATTGACAAATGCATGCATAACTTTCATATCAAGACACTAAACAAAACAACGAATATTTCAGATTAATTCTTTCTGGCGGTGGGGGTTACCAGTAATAAATATATTTAAATCAGCGAAATTTCAAAGTGAATATTTTACGATGTTTTATTATGCCAGCGCAAAAGCTAGTAACTAAATCAAATGTGTATGTTTTATATAAAATACTCCTACACAAACTGAACAGTAGCCGAAGGGTCTGTGGTAAAGAGTAATTGATTCTTTTTCGCTATGCCATATGAAGATCTTACAAAGAACCAGATATCATATATTAACATTTCTGAATCATGTGGCAATGTCTTTTAAGATAATTTTGATATTACACATATAGAGGATATCGAATGAGTGTAAGTTTAATACTGAATTTATTGGACGAGTAGAATTAAATTATATTATACGAGCCTCTGGCGAGCATAATATCATTTTATTCAACAAGTTCAATAAAGACAGTAATGAACTTATACGAGTTTAATATTATATTTATCATATACAAAAAATAAAGACCTTTCGAAGTGAAAAAAAAACTTGCTTGATGCGTCTATAGTGTAACGCTCACTTTTACGCGTCATAACGCTATGTTTATATAACGGGAATGATGTCACGTCATAATATATGCACGGCCGTGCAATGCCATATTTACGGAGTCACAAAAACGGCACGGTTATGTGATAAATAGAGGGTATTGAATGAGAGTAAGTTTAATACTGAATTTATTGAACAAGTTGAATAATATTAAGTTATGCGACCCTTTGGCAAGAATACTATTACTTAATTCAACGAGTTCAATAAATTTAGTATTTATCTTACTCAAATTTGATATTATATTTATCACATACCAAAGATAAAGACCATTTGAAGTGATAACATTTCTCATTGACGCGCCTATAGTATAAAACTTCAATTTAGCGCGTATTAACGCTATTTTTATATAACGCAAATGACGTCAAGTCAAAACATATGCACGGCCGTGCAATACTACATTTACGGAGTCGAAAAGCGGCACGGGTGTGTATTAAGAGATTAATACACGGCAGAGTAGGGCCGGAAGGTGATAATCGGCCCGCAAAATAAATAATGGCCCCGAGGGCTTCAGCCCGAGGGCATTATTCATTTCAGAGCCGATTATCACCTTCCGGCCCTACTCTGTCGTGTATTGATGTCTTTAATACAACTACAACTACAACTACAAATATTTTATTGCATTAAAACAACATGTTCAATAGCAATACAATTTTTTTATACAAAGACATGGTTTACAGAAGAGCACAATAATATAATATATGTATCTGCATTAAAGATGACTAGTTATTTCGCAAGTTTGCATAGTATATATATTTTGCTAAATTATTAATTATTGCTTTTGATTTTGCACATATGAGATTAACAAATTTCTGTTTAGTTGGCCACGTATAATAATATCTCTTTATATATTTTGATCTTAGGTCCTGGAATTTAGAACATATTAATACAAAATGATACTCATTTTCTATAAGACCGGCATTACAATTACTACACAATCTTTCATTTCTTGGTATATTTCTATGTCGTCCACGTTCAATAGCCAAATTAGAGAAGATGAACGAAATTTGGATAAAGCTACCCTAAATTTCGGTTCAACGATAAAATCCAAATAGTTTTCAAATTCGAATGAATGTTTAAATAAACAATATGTATCTAATCTAGACGAGTTATTAATTGAGGAATACCAACTTTGATAGAATATGTCTAAAATTCGTTGTTTAATAATACTAAAATCGATATCTATAGTAAACTGATTTTCCCACATATAAAACAAGCCAGTCTGCTCTAAAGTAGTCTTAACAGTATATGCCCAGTTTTTACTACTATAAGTTACACCATTGTCGGCATCTGTTTTTAACATAATAAAAATTTTATACAATATAGTTCTTTCGTTAAGTTTAAGAAGTTTTAACCAGTATTTGATCAATATTAGTTTTCTATGAATGGACATTGGTGTACGACCAAGTTCACCATATAACACATCTACATTGGTTGATTGTTTTACACATAACAATCTTCTACAAAACTTTGTATGTATAATTTCTATGTTCGGACCAGCATGATGTCCCCACACTTCTGCAGCATAATTTAATGTTGGTAAAACAATACTATCAAATAAACTTATCATTTGGGAAACTGGAAGTTCCAACTGGTTACATACAATAAATAAATTATGTAGTGAATATGACGCATGTTGCGCAATATATTTTTGAGTTCTGTTCCAGTTTCCATTTTTAAAAAGATACACACCTAAATATTTAAAAGATTCTACAATTTCAATTCTTGTGTTATACAAAAAGAAATCATAAGATGTATGTCTACCATTTTCAAAAATCATTACTTTTGTTTTAGACACATTTAATTTCAGATTCCACATATTGCAATAATGTTCTATATCATTCAAGATAGATTGTAATAAATTTGGATCATGTGTGAAAACTACAGCGTCGTCTGCAAATAACAACAAAAATACCTGTATATCATCAATGTTAACAATACCAGGAATGTTCCTATTTATATTATTTAATATATCATTGAGAAAAAATAAACACAATATGCTACTTGCTGGATCTCCCTGTCTCACTCCAATCTTAGAATTAATTTAGATCAGAATGCATGTTTTTATATTTTACAAAAGATTTAACAATACCATACATTGACTTGATTGCAGTAACAAATTTTGTACTTATATTTTCATTCAGTAACTTTCTCCATAATAAAACCCTATCAATACGGTCAAACATTTTCTCCCAATCTAGAAATGCTACATAGAGTTTCTTCTTATTCGACAAAGTCTTTGTTATTATAGCATGTAGAACAAAAATACAGTCAATAGTTGACTTATTCCTTTGAAAACCATATTGATTATCAATAAATTTTTCATGTTTATCAGCCCATTTAATAAGTCTATCAACTAATAATTTTGAGTATATTTTGGACAAAATATTATTTAGGGTAATTCCGCGAAAGTTTTTTGCTTCATGAGCCCCACCTTTAAAAATTTGTACTATAATACCTTCTCCCCAGCATTCAGGAAATACGCCATCATTAAATATTTTATTATAAAAGCGTGTGAGAAATGGACAAATTATATCAATTGAATTTTTAAATACTTCTGCAATCAGATGGTCAGTACCTGGGCATTTAGAATTGTTTTGCGAAAATATTGCATTTTTTATCTCCATCGATGTAAATTCAACATCTAAATCATTATCATATACGTAATCATTATGTACATCATTATTTTTTTCATGATCATACAGTGGTGTAGAACCGTACAAACTATTAAAATGTATATACATATCATCAATACATATGTTACTATTTTCTATAGTAGGTTGCCTGTATTGTGTTCTAACATTACTCCAAAAAGACTTTGGGTTACATTTTGCTAATTTTGACACTCGTTTCCCCTCTGTCTTTTTGAATAAACGTTTACATCTCAGTTTTATATTCTTATATACCTTTCTTTTATTTATGAAAATGCTTTTATTCTCGTTCGTTCTATTTCTCAAAAATACATTTCTTGCTCTATTTAATGCTTTTCTGGCCTCATAGCATTCTTTATCAAACCATTTTTTCTTAGTTTTTAAATTTGTTTCTCGATTAGTATTTTTGCATTTGCCAAATACTTTAAATGCATTATCTTGCATGTATGTCGTAAAAGATTTTATTGTTTCATTTACAGAAACATTATTCAAATTATTGCTTATCTGTGTTAGCCGTTCTATATCGACTGATAAATAATTTCGGAATATATCAACTTTTGAGTCATCCCACGCTAAAATAGTTCATGGTTGAACTTGGTCACGTGGATTTTGGGTATTCTCTCAATACAAAAATGAAGAGCATTGTGATCAGATAAATCATTTGGTTTACATATTGCAAATTCTTTAATATATTCTCATTACAATAACAGATAATCAACTACGCTCATTCCATTAGAGCAATAAATGTGTATTCACCTATAGATATCAAGGTGTAAACGACCGTTTGCTATTAATAGATTTGTCGCCTTACAGCGTATCCCATGTGCGTCAAACGTGGTCTTTAACCCCTAGTACAATTGTAATCATTCGAAAATTCTATCTAAGATAACGATCAAATTCATAAAAGATCTAATGCTTCTGCCGTGCGACTATTCATGTCACCTGTAACAAGGACTTTTCCTAACATTTTATACCTTTCTATATCTATTTCTAATTGATTAAACATATCAATATCAAATCTGTTCAATACTTGTGAGTCACGTGGAAGGATATATGTGCAACAAAGATAAACGTCTGTATCACAAGTAATAATAGATTTACAAATTTTTAACCAACATATACCACTTTGATTTTTGCTAATAATACTAATTTTGTCTTTCAAACTACATTTATAATAAATAGAAATCCCACCAGAGTGTCTCCCTTTTCTAGAATTTATAGATTTGTTACCATATAAGTGTTCAGTACAATAGCCATCGATATTTAAATTATAATGGGAGTTTTTTGACAGCCACGTTTCTGTTAATAAAATAATGTCATTTTCCTTTATTATTTCTATAAAGTCAGGATCACAAAGTTTTCGAACCAGTCCATTTATATTCCAAGATAAAATGTGTAATTGCTCTTCTTGACACCTCTAAGAAGCGCTATGACTGGAACCACATGTGTACTCTGCGTTATTCACGTATAATTTCTCCCCAACGAATCGGACAAATTTTCTTTCCTTTTTTCACTCTGGTAGACTGTACTAAGTTCTTTCCTCGCATCTCGCCACTCTTTGGGTATCTGTACTCCAACACCATATCTATGTTGCTTAAGGACGTCCTTCATATGGAAAGCTGTATTCCTTACTAATTCTCTGTGACTATACTTGTGAAATTTCACAACAATCGGTCTTGGATTTTCGGGTTTGGTTAGTGTACCAAGGCGATGGGCTCTATCAAACTCTATCTCAGTACTGATTTTTAATGTATTTTTAATAAATTCTTTTACAATAGAGGCACATGAATTAGGGTCTGTTGCTGTATCATATGTTTGTGGCGGAACATTAATATTTTGGTCAGTGTTACTTGTAGAGGAACTTGTAAATAACATGGCTGCTTCCGGTGATGTGGTATGTACTTCCGGTAAGCCATTAAATATTAGATTGTCCTTCATATTTCTAAATTCGTTGTCCAAGATGCGTGCTCTAAGTTCTTCCTGGGTTTTACTTAATGTTTTGATTTTAGAATTTAACGTGTCACATGATTTTTGCATGGGCTTTACACTATCTTTAGTTGACGCTAATTCTGTTGTTTGCTTATCATACTTTTCACTGATAAATGTACTGTTGTTTTCTACATCGCAAACTCGCGACTCTATACTTTTTACCTTAATATCTAGATCATTGAGCTTCAAGCACATTGAGTTTACTACTTTTTCAATATTGTCAATTTTATCAAGTCGGGAGCCGATCTTATCAAGACGGGAGTTCATAGTTTCCATCATAGCTATAGCCCATGGTGGAGTTTGATTTGTACCTTGATTCATCATTGGTGTACCTGGCGGTAGTGGACCAAGATATTGTTGATTATACTGATACGGAGGTGACTGCAATAATTGGCCAGTAAATGATTGTTGAAAAGTTCCATTAGTACTCATTTCACTATTTATTTTACTTACTGTTGGTGTATCGTATACAAATATGTCACTTTGTTGTTTCTTTCGTTTGTTTTGATTGTTTACGTCATAACTACGTCATACACTTGGTAGATCAAATAGAAACAACAACAACAAATACTTTGAAGTTTTTTCGTTGAAATTCTTGTCTACTTTTCTACTGTTCTGGTTCTGTACAAGATGTGTAAGAGATGTTTTCTGTTTGTGTGTTCAAATGCTCAGTTGAATTTAGAAGCAAGTTTTAATTTCATTTTTTTTCGGAATGAATTTGTCGTATTATTTCTTCAAATTTTAATAGTAACAAAAATGCGTTTGTACGAAATATGCTTTAGCTCTCATAATAAAATAAAGCGATTCGTGCTGATAACCTACTTTCACTTTTACAGTCAACTGTTTGATGACGTAAAATATGACGTCATTGTTTCGGTTTGTGCACATGTTCTGCGGGCTGATAACTAGTTCTCAGCCCCGGGCCGCAAACTCATAATAGGTCACGTGACACTCATAATCAGTTGAAATCATAGGAAATTTTGTTACTATATATAGTAACAAGTGTATTAAATTCTTATAATTATAAAAGTAAAATTACTTTAACTTCCTAGTATATACATTTTCATAATTTTAATTGAAAATGCATGTGGATAATATGTATGTCGTTATAAATTGCAAAATAATCTCATCATCTAATTGTATAATATACAAGCGGCACTGGGCCGAAATATCATCTAATTGTATAATATACAAGCGGCACTGGGCCGTTATATCATCTAATTGTATAACATTCAAGCGGCACTGGGCCGTTATATCATCTAATTGTATAATATACAAGCGGAACTGGGCCGTTATATCATCTAATTGTATAATATACAAGCGGAACTGGGCCGTAATATCATCTATACACGTGCAAATTAGAAAGTAAAATATGATCCAATGCGTGGATAAACACGGTGTTACGTTTTCATTATAATTTAAAATAAAACGAAAAAGGGTTACCATGATCAGTTAACCGGTCTATAACACGTGTACATATATATTCACTACTTTACGCTTTGAAAAGGAATATGTTGTTATTGGAAACTCGACTGAAAAAAAAAACAAAAACAAAAAAAAAAACAAAAAAACAAGTCTTGAGAGATCACATTAAATGTATTAAATAACGTTTAAATGAGTTTCTACACGCAATGTTGTCGTGATAGATTACCCCAGACTTATTGCTTACGCAACATAGATTCAAAATGATAAGGAAAATAAGAAAACAATGGCACGGTGATCTTTTGTAAACGAAACATATCGTAAAGGACTGCATATAGAGTTTACAGTTCATAAATAAACTTAACGGTGCAACGTCTGTTGAGCGACACCTCCATCAAGCGACCTCTGCGTTATAACAACCGTTTAGTACACTCTAAAAATTAGACTTTGCATTTTTTTGCTGGTTTATTAAGCTCATAAGCTCCTTAGAACATTTTTTTGGAAATCAATATTCCGTTTCTTATATAGGTTATATTTGATATTTTTGCAATGTTCACTCTTATAATGATAAACGGATACAGATAAACACGCCTATTGTTTTTATACTTTTTGCGAGAACTGAATTTAAATTTATCATTAAATGTTATAAACATCTTTCTCTATTTCTTATTTCCTTTGCTAAATAAAAAAATGTCATTCTTATAGTTTACGGAGATTCTTGGCACGATAAATCTACATTGATCAACTTCCTACACACATGACAAATATCAAATCATCTTTCTTTTTTTTTACTCTGTCGGCTCGTGATTATGCATTATGGTAATATTTCTTCCGGATCATTTTATGTCTTTTTGACAGAAAATTACATCGCGTGATACATCACAAAAATGCAAAAAATGAGTCAAGAATATAGAAATGCAAGACGATATCTAATGACAATGGAAATTGCTTACACATATAAACAGAGCAAAACCCAGGTAAATAATATTCTAAAGGTAAACAAAAAACAAATGATAAAATATATATTTAAAGATGTTCGGCACCCATAATAGTAAAATGTGAATTTGGTGTCGTAGAACAGGTAATATAATGATAAAATGGTATATTTAAATTATCTTTTTTTTTAAATCATTATTATAATATTTTACCATTTTTATTTCGTTTTTATTTTTTATATTATATTATAATTTATTAAATTTTACCCATGAAATATGGTGCTTTATTTAATTTTACCCATGAAATATGCTGCTATATCAGTCAAATATATTTCATATTTTGTAAAAATAAATATGAAATATAAATATGAAAGTGGGCGGAGTCAAAACACATATTTATTTTAGGATTTAGCTCAATACAGGATTGGAGCAGTACCTCTAGACGCTTGCAGAAATCATGATCACAAAATAGACAAATATCGTTTTTTTCGCCGAATTTTACATTTTTCCTTGATTATCGTACTTGATTCGGTGTGAAAAGATAAATTAGACCTGTTAAAGTTCATTCTGTTGGGTAAAAAGACAAGATTTTAGCATTTTATCATTCAAGCGCCTTGTCCGGTATATACCGGAATACGGTATTTAGTGAGGTGCTCCAATCCTTTTTTTAGTCACAGCCTTTATTTTAAGGGATTTCTTTCGCCATTTTATTTGGAAAATCTGATAAATACAAAACAACTTTTTGCTGAAATTTGTTTTGAAAACTATCTAGAATGATAGAAAATGGTCTAACTAAGAAAATTAATCGAACACCAATATCTTTAATTCATTCATTAACGCTGTACAGACGTTTTTAAGAGTTGTTTACGTGACGTCACAATGTAGCGCTAAATATCGCGTGCAAACAAGACAATGATTATATTACTGCGCGCTGTACAATTGCGGTTGCGTAGCAAACAAGGCTGTTCGTAACCTTTTTTCTTTGATAATGAAATTAAATAAAAAGGTTATTTTTTCCTTTTTCGTGAAATATGGTATATATCTTCACTCAACATGATAACATGCCACATATTTTCACTCGCCGTCCCGGCTCGTGAAAGTATGTGGCATTTTATCATGTTTCGTGAAAATATATTCCATATTTCACTCAAACGAAAAAATATCCTCTTATTATTTAATTTTACCCATGAAATATGGTGCTATATCAGTCAAATATATTTCATATTTTTTAAAAATAAATATGAAATATAAATATGAAAGTGGGCGGAGTCAAAACTCATATTTATTATTTTAGGGGCTTCTTTCGCCATTTTGTTTGGAAAATCTGATAAATACAAAACAACTTTTGTTGAATTTTGTTTTGAAAACTATCTGCAATGATAGAAAATAGGCTAACAAAGAAAATAAATCCGAACACCGATATCGTTAATTATCACATAAACCGCGGCACAGGAGTGTAATAAAGCCATTTAATAAAAACGATATTACACTAGACAATATTACACTATAGTCTGTCCCATTAAAAATGGAAATGAACTTTTGCCTGGTATGAATTAACAGAACGAGGTTGAATAAAAATAAAACTATTTTTGTAAACTAAAAAAAAGTCACCCTCGAGATTTTTCAGGATTTTTCTCTAAAGTGTCTACTTTTCTTGTAAAAGCAAATTTTCATTTCTCTATGGCAAGTCTCTGTTGTTTATTTTCCGTAGCCATTGCCAAAGTACTCTTCATTTGAAGATGAACGGGAGAAAGCACGTGTCATGTTTCTAAAATGTACATGCAAGCTGGATCTATATTATAAGATGTAACAGTTTCGTTGCAATGCATGATGGAAAACTTTAAAAAATGAATAATAAGCAACAAAAACATCGAGTCATATAGAATAGATCTAGAATTTGCACTTACTTTTAAGCTGAATAGAATCCTGAATTTCGAAATAGATCTTTATAAACGTCACGACAAATTCGCATTCTGAAGATTCCTTCATTGCCCGTAGATCCCATTTTTTTACTTTGACTCCCACACTTATGATGATCCAGATTTTTTATAAACTGTTAATCCGTCTCATTATTAAAACATTGTTCCATTTGTGCAGTTATCTGGGTTAGCAAATGAAATATGTAAATGAAACACATCAAGATTCAGTATGTTCCAAATCCATAATTCAAGAACGGCCCATCAATTTTAGCTGTCAACATCACAAAGTTCATAACTCTTGAAAATGGATTCCTGACGAAATAAACATTATAATATTACGTCAACAACAATTGACGAAATATATGACGTAACAAAATGCCTCGCGCTTTTTATGGACGATTCCAGTTGCGGCATTGACAGAGGGCGGTTAGGCATATGTAACCTCATACAGATAATTTTAAGCGTTGAGATAAATTTGTCTTTATGGCATTTAAAATAATTTTTGTATACCCAGATTTTGCAGTAATTGTTAAAATTACACCTTCAATTCATATATTAACAATAAAACTTTTGATAACATTTAAATGATTTTAAACACACTTAATGACATGAATCTATATGACAATACAATACTTCTTCCATTAATTCACACGTTAACCTACGTTTTGATTTTATGTTTTTAAACTATTTTATATATTTCTCAGAAATGATTTTCCTAAAGTACATATTATCTCGTTATTCAAGACTTCTGTAAATCCTACCCCTTTAGCTGCAAAATATACCATATGCGGTATTGTTTCTCCCTCGAAAAATATAGCTGTTGTTTTTTCATTGAACATTTTCAAATTTTAGGAAGGCTAAAATAATTGAGATCATCACTCTGTGTTTCTCTTTGACTCGATCTCCCCTTCATATTAACATAGTATGTAACGCTTTGAATCTACAAAATAAAAAAAAAAACAAATAAACTTTTTTGTCCCTTAATGAACGCTCCAATTCAAACTTATTCTTGATAATATCAAATCACTGCCTGTATTTCTGGACATTATGTTAAATTGTGAGACGGAATATTAAATCTGTATTTACGAGCTTAAAGTTTATAGGCCTACGTTTGGTTGCTCAAACTAGAATGCATGTTTATATTCTTATAATTTATATTTTTCCTCGTACGCGAGTCTGTGTTCTCTCATTAGCAAATGAGCTAGTTAAAGTAGACACTGTGCAAACCAATACTGAACATATAGTGATTAAATTCCCCTTTCTATATATTTCTTGTCAGATTTTCATGATAACGTAGTATTTGTTGGCGATTTCTAACGTCAGGTTTCTGTTATGAAAGTTAAAACCTACGAAAAGTTTTAGCGCACGAGCATCGCACCCGAAATAAGAAGGGTAACAAATTTTTGAATCCCATCAGTCCTGGTTAATTTAATTATTTTTAGATAGACGTGATACATACTAATGGACAGAATTCAGACAACTACAGAATTATTTAAAGTAAACATTAATAAGCGAAGAACTAGTTTTTTAGTCTTCTAGTTAGTGTTCCCGTTCCCCTACGACGCGTTGCGGTATTCGCTTGATTGAAACGCCATCTAATCAAATCACTTCTCTTAATGATATAAAATACGACAGAATATCATGGTAATTATATAATTATATAAATCTTTGTGTGTTATAATTTAAAAAGCGGTTACTGATATTTCACTTCAAAGGATTTTAAATTGATTATTTTAAATAATGGTTTGTTATTAAAATTGCCTTTTTGACACCAACTTTGTTCTCATTTTTCATTTCAATGATAACATTTAGCTATTGATCAGTAAGTAAATAAGAATAATCAATTTTTTTATAATAACCTAGTACAGTTCACGCTAATTGTGAGACGAACCCTAAATGACGTCTGTATGGGCGCCGCCATTTTGAAATGGACGTCACGTCAGGTTACAACGTAAGTCAACGGGAAAAAATATAATTTTAACATTTTGACCATATTTCTGACTTTATGGAAAAAATGAAAAACATGCCTAGAGATATTGACGTCAGGGTTATCATGACATTAATTTAAATGATCTTACTAGTATATTAAATAAAAAAAGGAATATTCAAATTTGATGGGACAGACTATAGTGTAACAACACTTTGACGTCACGTCATTTGCGCTTTAAACATAGCGTTAAAGCGCGCTAATGTTAGTGTTACACTAAAGGGGCGTCAAAGAAAAATGACTCTTTTTAACAAGTTACCGTTCTTATTTTACATATGTGATAAATAGAAAATTATATTCGTGTAGATTCAATACTAAATTTATTGAACTCGTTGAATAAAACAATATTATTATTAGTTATTAACGCTGTACAGACGTTCAAATAGTTGTTTACGTGACGTCACAATGTACCGCCAAACATCGCGTGCAAAACAAGACGCGTCTATATTACTGCGCGCTGTATAATTGCAGTTGCGTAGCAAGCAAGGGGTTCGTAACCATTTTTCTTTGAAAATGAAATTAAATAAAAAGGTTTTGTTTTTTCTTCGTGAAATATGGTAAATGTTTTCACTCAACATGATAAAATGCCACATATTTTCACTCGCATTTATTTATTTATTTATTTAATAACTAAAACATATCTTGTTGGCGTCGACGTCAAAATATAGTTGAGCTGGAAATATAGGACATTGAATGAGTGTAGGTTCATTACTGAATGTATTGAATGAGTTAAATGAAATTATCTTATGCGAGCAAAATATGATTTTATTCAACGAGTTCAATAAATTCAGAAAATGAACCTACACGAATGCATTATCTTTTTTATCTCATTCCAAAAAAAAAGACCGTTTGAATAGAAAAAGTACCATTTTTTATTGACGCGCCTAACATTTAGCGCGTCATAACGCTATACTATGTTTATCACACACCCGTGCCGATTTTTCGACTCCGTAAATATGGTATTGCACGGCCGTGCATATATTTTGACGTGACGTCATTAGCGTTATACAAACATAGTGTAAAGACGCGCTAAATGTTAGCGTTATACTATAGGCACGTTAATGAAAAATGACTCTTATCTCACTTTAAACGGTCTTTATTTTGGGTATGTGATAAATAGAATATTAAATTCGTGTAAGTTCCTTACTGAATTTATTGCACTCGTTGAATAAAATAATATTATGCTCGCCAGAGGCTCGCATAATATAATTTTATTCAACTCGTGCAATAAATTCAGTATTGAACTTACACTCATTCAATATCCTCTATTTATATAACGGGAATGACGTCGAGTCAAAATTATATGAACGACCGTGCAATACAAAATTTACGGATTCGTAAAAGCGGCGCGGGTATGTGATTAAGTGTGTAATGATATTACATTAAAAACGTTTTAGTGATGGGCTTTTAGTGGAATTTTGTAAAGTCTTCTGACATATTAACATAGATACATTTGTAACATCATGTTTTTCAAAATTCCAGAATGTTTTAAGTACGTGTGAGATAATTTGTTTAGCGGCCCCTCGTGCATATACATGGCCGCTAACAGAGATGTTTAGTTAATATGTGAAGCTACTGCTGTTGTTGTTATTATTGTTGTCTGTCTACCTTTTTTCATTTGTTGTAAGTTATGGTTTCAATTATGGTGTGAAATAATGGCCACCTGTCGGCTTTTAATCGTCTTTTGGCGAGAAGAACAAAATCTTTAAGACTATTTTTTTGTAAATAAATCGACATTAATAAAAATGAACAGATGGTTGCTAATTTGGCTTTGCATTTATAGAAGTATTTAGAGGAAATGGTAATGGGAAATAACTCTAAAGTACACGCATGAAAGAAGAAATAAAACTGTGCAATATTGTAATTCATATTTAATCTATGTGTGAAATAAGCAACTAATATTCTTTTTTATTTAAGCCATTTCAATTTGTTACATATTTATTATAAGTAGCAAATGAGAATAAAAAGATTATAAAATTGTCACTGCATAAACAGTATCAATTAATGAATGCATCCCCAAAGCACGAGCCCAGTCAGTATTTTTATTTAAATATTATCAATGTAATAAATTAGAAAGCAATTAGTCAATTAATCAATTCATTCATTCATTCATTCATTCATTCATTCATTCATTCATTCATTCATTCATTCGTTAATCAATTCACTTTTTCATTCGTTCATTCGTTTGTTCTTTCGTTCATTTATTCTATCATTCGCTCTCTTGTTCGACTGTTCATTATTCAGTTCATACTTTCATTCATTATTTCTTTTATTTGCTCATTCGTTCGTTCTCTCATTCTTTCATTCACTCTCTTAAGCATTCGTTCGTTCATTCATTCATTCGTTCATTCATACGACTTAGACTTCCATTCTTATCCTTTTCTTTATTATAAAATGCTTTATATGTATTGTAAATGTATATATTTATTATATACTTATAAATGAAATATTGAGAAATATTGATGAGATATTATGCTTGTTTTCAGTAAAATTCCATTTTTTTACATTACTGTCTTGTCGGACTACTTTTTTCTAAATTCAGCAAATAAACAGAATTAAACGGGTAGTCTTTCATTTTTTTTCTTATAAGTACAGGATTTATTTTCATCTTGTGATATGAAAAGTTTTATATTTCATGTCACTCGATGAAATTGAATCAAGTATTTATAGATACAAAAATTGATAATATTATGTTTATACATCTATTCGGGAAAAAGTCATATCCACATATGTTTTGTGGCGTTTTAATTTACTCTACTATTTACTTTTGTTGTATTTATATCATATACTCATACTGATTCGTTGTTATTCCGTCTAAGTTATTCAATCCTCTACAATATGCTAAATCGGCGAAACATCGCAACTCTATTATAACCTTTGCTAAATGATGCAATTTTTTTTTTGTATTTGTACGGCCGCTATGCAGTTTCTGGGATATACGATAACAATTTTCTTGACGAAAATTTCCTCCGCCTTGAACTAAATTTGTAAAATGGCGGCGCTGATTCCCGATTGGACGAAAACACATAGGAGCGATAATCTCCGTGTTTCCCGTCCCCTTATCGTATGCCCCAGGCAGTTTAAAACAATTTTAAAAAACGCGCTCAATTATTCATGAAGTTTAACATTTTGGGAGTCATGCGTCTAATTTTAGAAATATTTTACCGATATAATTAATCTTCATTATCAGAACTGATAATTATATTGATTACCCTTTATACGAGGCAATCAAATAATTACCGGCGATCGTATCGCCATCTGCGATCTTTGTTATAGAAACGCTTTCAAATTTGAAGCGATAATAGCTATAAGTCGATAATTACACGGTTTCCGTTAGCCTCCATACATGACACTCGATATGTATTGGAAATAGTTAGCTAGAAATAACAACGTCGGTTAATATCCATCACTTCGCATTATTCTTTGATCAATAAAGTTATTGAATTTTCACTTTTTACCTATCTATGGTATTTGTCTATTGATTGGTCCTTACACGCATGGTTTAGCTATAACGTATTGATCGAAGCTAGAAAGCCGGAGCGTACCGAAACTATTTCCGATCATTTGATACAGTGTGCCGGTGAAACTATAACGTTTCGGACAGTGTTAGACTATTGGAAATATTATGATTTAACATGAATGGATGTTGAATAAAAAATGATCAACGTTTGTAAAGGGAAATGAAACCGATTCCGTAACCAAGACAGCCGTAATTTTCTAACAACATTATTATAACGAAATGGAAAGTGAGACTCGTATTAAGAAATTGATGGAATAATGCGTTTGATTATAACATGTTAAAGGCATGGAGATTCGCTTGCAGACGAGTTTATAAGGAAATATAAGTGACGTTTGATATAAGAATCGAAAGTGTTTTATTATTATTATTATTATTATTATTATTTGATTTATTTATAAATAAAAGTTGTCATACTTTTTATATCATAATAGTAGTCGCAATTTTTTTTCTACATTTAATAAATGATATCATAAAGGATTATGACAAATATTATTTTCGGAAAAAAAGCAGACAGTTAAGATTTTTAAGCTGAAAAAAAGAGATTTTCAACTAAAAATTAAATGACTGAAATTTTGAGACAATGATGATATTGCTTTGATTTCATTGTGTAAACTTGTAAAACTGACTAAAAACAATAACTGTTCAAAAAGAATTGCATATAATTTTCTTGTAATATATTCATGACTTTTGCTTCTCTATGTTAACTAAGCTAAATATGTAAAGTACTAACCCCACCTTTTATTAAACAGTGATAATTGTTGTGAAAATAATCGTATATGTAATGTGCGTGTTTAATTCAATATAAATAAACGTCTGAAGATTTTAAAATAATAAACCACCTGAGTGTGCTATGATAAAAAACAGGAAAAACATAAAGCAGAAAGATATCATAAAAGAAGTTTATTCAAACGCACGGAATACGTCTCAATATCATGGAATTATTCAATAAAATACTTATGAGGAATTTACCGTACAGATTGGCTTTCATTTACATTATTATGTATACCGGAGCTGTCCTAGCACCGAATCCTGAGAATGTCTACCCACTAATGCGAACGTAAGTCATATTTTTTTTTTACTTTTTTACTTTTCTTTTTTTCTTCTTTTTTTTCTTCTTCTTCTTCTCGCTGACAAGTAAAAAAATGCAAGTTAAATAAGTAAACATTTTATCACATGTTAAACATTCATTTGTTATCTAAGAATAAGTATTTACCCTTAATCATGCACATTGAATCATTATACGTATATAAAATCATTTACTAGTATACGTTACACTACCATATTAGTGCGGGAAAACGTGATTTCAGTACTTTATACAGTTTCACTATAAAATGTTTAAAATTAGTCACCAGGGTAAGCATTTGTTTGATTTTATTATGTAGGTTTTTAAGCCTGAAAATGGTATTTTTACTATTCTTGTTCAGCGATTTTGAAAAAAAGGTTTTTAAAGGTTTCACTATTCGTTTCTTAATATGATTGCTTATAATTGTATACATTAGTCTTGAAAATAATTTAATTTGACAGTGTAATTTAGATATCCGTATATCTATATCTATATATCAAAGGGATGATTTCCTCTATCAATCGGTTACACACATAATCAAACAACATATACACGCTTATAAATGTATGGGCTTCAAACGTACGACAATTCCAATAGAATAAAGGCACTTATTCCATGAATAATTTATCACTCCGTGTAGCTAATTTCTATTGTGAAGAAAGCCAGTCGTCCCCAGAGAGAGCTCGAACCCGTTAAATAATTCAAGCGAACTGTAGAAACTCTAGATAAGAACAATAAAAAAAGTTTTAAAAAAGAAGTAAAAGAAAAAGAGAGAGAAAGAGGAAACCGGCCGCGATCGTTTCTGTTAATTTTATCTATAGTATGACATATATCAAGAATTATACATGCATCCATATATCGTACATCAGTCATCAGGGTAGACGTTTATTGATTGATATTTGAAATTGTGTCGGTTTTTCATATATTTGTCCTAACATGTACGTGTATATTCTCATATTTAAGCAATATCGTGCAGATTTAATCTTAAGTTTTAAGACTGAAATCACGCCAGCTTTTCAAGATCTTAAAACTGTAAACTCAAATAAGCGCTCGTCATTCTAACATGAAATATAGTTGCGTAACATAATGTCAAGTAAAATACTTATATGAATGTAGACAAGCAATTTACATTTGTCTACAATTGCAGAAATCAGTGACGCTGACATAAAACGCCGGGCAGGTAGCGCATGTTTATTTATGTAATTGCGTCTGCAAAACTCCCGCGAGATTTGACGGCTCGATAATATGTGTAAAGTTCATTTTATTATAAAGATTTACAAGGAAATATTTGAAAAGTATGTACGAACGTCTCACAAAGAAGCAGATCAGTATATGCCGGGTAAAATGCGACTTTCAATAACGTTGTTGTAACATTTATAAAAGGGGAGTTGGGTATTCAATGTATTAAGACGAGTTGCTTTTCAAAACCGATTGCATTCCGGTTTCTACACTTATGCTGATGAAAACATCTATTTCTAGTATGATAAAATTAATGCTTCAATATAAATCGCCTATACATATGTATATGGTTTAATATATTTTAAATGATTCTTACCCTTATAGAGAATATCCAATGAGATATAATTCGTATATCAGTGTAGGTGCCTGAATATCACCTTTAGAGGAAATATCAATCACCATCCATATGTATTTTTACGTATAGTAGGATAAATTACACACGTCTGTCAGAATGATATGAATAGTGAATACTGCATGCCTTCCCTCATTCTGGTATACTATAGGCAGGCGTAGCCTCGCAATAATATTCCAGTTCTCGGCTTAACGATATCTTTATCACACCGAAACCGACATTCCATTTATATACTTATACATGGGGGTTTGCTCGCCCATATGGTATTTTCCGGTGGCGAGGATAAATAAATCAAACACACACAACAAAAAGGTAAAGGCTTGTTGTTGGCTGTTTACACGATTTACAGGAAAAATAAACAAAAAAAGTCTTACATCTTCTATCAAGTGCGTTTTTATTTTTCATCTTGTTGCTCATTTCGTTTCGAATGTCATTATTTATTATCAATAATCGTTATTGACGAGTTTGGAAATGCACAATTATGTATCTGTTGGATAAAAATATTTTCAGAAGTACATTTTTGATAAATACGAGTATTATGTTATATCTTTGAAAGATATACAAATATAGCATTGTCACAGTATTGGAACAGAGTCTTATTGTCGTTAGGTATTCTAATCACGTGCAATTGAATCCCGGGTAAAGCATCTGTTCTTTCGGATAATTTTGTTGGCTGTAGTTGACTGAATTGTATTATGCCGTGATATGACGAATATACATCCACTTATTCTAAATATAGTATCAATCATTTCGAAAAAGACTGTTACAAAACTTAAAGAATATATCTTGTTTTAATTATACACCAGTATATCTTTCATTCTAGATCTCCCAAATTGCTGTCTTAACACTGGGAATTACGTGTAACAAAATCAATCAGACAAAACAAACACGATTGAAAACGTTTCTTTCTTAAACATCTTTAAATTGATAATTTCTCTGTTTGGAAAACAGAAAGAAGAATAATTTATTGTTTTCTCGTTCTTAATTAACTAAGTGCCTGTTTAACAGGACGGAGTTCTTTCGACAATCGCTTTAAGCCATTAACCTTTCGAAATTTACAATTTCCCTTGATCGGTATGAATTTATTCTGTCTGTAACAGTCGTCGTAACATCAATATTTTGAGCATGATTGAGGTGAAATGCGAGATTACCGTGATTTCTTGACAGGGGAATCAATGTCTTGAAGTGTTACCGATACAGTGTGCTCTTCCATGAGAGAACAGAAAAAAAAATGAGAGGAAAAACACAAATAAACAAAAACGTGCACCGTACGCTGTATATAAGTTATTTACTAATAAAACTGATGCAAAAGTTTTAATTAGTTTTCATTCCCTTAAGCGCTGAAAAAAAGCTGTACTAATTATAATTCTGTAAAAAAATGTAATAATTATAATAACAATAATAATAAAATAATAATAATAAGAATAATAATAATAATAAAATAATAATAATAATAATATAAATAATAATAATACATGTAATAATAATAATAATAATAATAATAATAATGATAATAATAATAATAATAATAATAAAAGAAAAAATATAATAATAATAATGATAAGAAGAAGAAAATAAAAAAGTAGACAATTTGTTGTCTGGTATATAACCATTGCCTAACGGCACACTCTCGAATCCTATCCTGGAACCAACCAATTTTCAGCAATGCGTGTTAAGTTTAATATCAAAAAAAATCAACGACGTGTCCTGGAAAGGGTTTAAACACACGCATCTAGTCCGACGCCTTAACCACTAGGCCATCCCGCAACTAGATGGTCTTATTGCATATGTTCCCGGGAATATATGCCTTAAAGTGACATAATATAATTTCTATTCAAAGGACTGTTAGCTTATTTTGTCAATCTATGTAACATTGATGCATGCTATATTTGAGTTCACGTGACGTCATATAACGCACAAACTTACCCGCGTAAGTCAAAACGGTCGCTTTATTGATTTCAAAATACAAAACATGACTCAGATTAAAAAATGGAGAAATTTTACATTTTAATGTGAGATAATATGCATTCCGTTATTTAAGTATCATTTCATTTGCAATTTTAATGCACTTACATCGATTTTGTAATATTTCTGACAGATCTAAGAATGAATAAACACGGAGTATTCCCCCGAGAATCGGAAGAAATTTTAAATAGTCGAAGGATACAAAGAATTGAAAACTAAGGAAGCACATTGAGGTAGTTTTGAGTTACAAGTTAAAAGGCATAAATTCAAACTTAGATGTTAAATGTTAGATCTGGGCTTCCGTAGAAATTAGCGGATTTTCGCATTTCTTCAATCAAAATGACTTGTTTTTTTCAAATAAGATATAAGTATAAAGCAGTATTATTTTGATTTTTTCGTTATATGCGGTGTTCAAATGCATTGTTAATTAATGTGCTACAAAATGAACACAATTGTAAAAAAACGGGTGCTATTTTTACTGTCACTGTTCAAATTTACTTGATTTATCACATGTGTATGCTATTAGATTGATAATTAGTAAATCTATTGATTTCTTTGAGTGAAACATTATAATGCCAGCTACTAATGATCACCAAAATTGTTGATCAACTCGTTAATTAAATTCAGCAGATCTATACAACCCTCATGTAAACTTGTTTCATTATCCTCTACTTTTTCAACTACGGTTTTCATTCGTTAGCTATGGAAAACAGAAGTTAGATAAATGTCAAATCCTATTTATTTTTAACTGAGCGCGATGTAGAATGTTTGTTTTCGTTCAGAACATTCACAAATATAACAAACAAAAACCCTCTCATAGATTAAAATTGCAGACATACATTTCCAAATCACTGCTCCCACATTATATATGGCACATACCTCACTAAGTGTGAGTGTTTTGGTGTTGTTGTGTTGTTGTTTTTACCGTAGGCTTTAGAATATAGCAAAAAAAAAAGTTGAGGATAAATGCATTATAAATAAATGATTGCAATCGCTTACAGTAATGCTGTATTTCCCGAAAGGACTATTGAATCGATCAACAAAATTAGCATAAATTGCAAATTACTCTCAGTATCTGTCTAACAGACCTGATATATTTAAATAACTGCCAACTCCATATCAGTAATACAAACTGATCATATTCATATGACGCACTCATTTATTCATCTAATATAGCCAATGTCGACACCAATCCATGCATAATGAAGCGCGAATTTTTCAGAACAGAAAACTCGATAATTCATCATCATTTCGCATTCGTCAATATTCGTTTATACGCATGGAGGTACTAACTAATGTGGGCTTGCTACTCGTTTACAGTAGACATTACTAAATACATTGAGTGATATTGACTAATTGTTCCGTACGAATTTATCTAAACGTTAATATTTGCAATCTATTAAGCAACAAATCAACTGGCTTTTACTTTTTCCCGCGGAATACAAAATCAAACGCACGTCAATATTCGGTATATGAAAACAAACTTTAGAACGAATAACGGCACATATTGATACGAAATGTGATATAAACACACTGATAAAAACATCATTTTGTGATAAAAATAAAGGAAAACATCCAAACTATTTAGGTCCTTAGTTTGGTTTAATTTAAACATATTTATTTTAGCTTGATTGCGAAACAAGTTTCTTGCAACTAACATCAATCACTTTTGAGTCAGCTTCCTGGAACTATCCAGTTCTGGTGTCATATGAAGAAACATGATCTCGACCTGTTTAGGGCTCGTACCCACGATATCTTGGTTGAGAGGCAGACACATAAACCACTAGGACTAAGCTCCCTTTATTTAGGATCTTCGTCAGCACTGGATTGCTTTTCTGAATCAAATGCATCAAACGTCTTGTTTCAATTAATGACATTGTTAATACGATCAATATGTATAAAGTAAGTTTGATTCGCAGCATCTATTTTCTAATCTCCATCGCCGCTATGGCAGGAATTAATTTTCTTTTGTACGTGACAACAATTAAGAAAATGGTAAATGACAATGGAAGCTGGAATCTTGATTAGGTTGTTTCATTTAAATTGCTGTTTATTGAAAAGACGAGAATGCAATACCGGAAATTATTTTATGCAATATCAGCAGTTTTCTTGAATTGATCGTTAATGTATTGCTAAACAAATGGCGTCCTGGCTTTTAAGTAGCTTTTAGTTGTTTTGTTTGTATTGTTAATGTGGAGTATTGTATTACATCGCCTGGTTTATGACATTTTATAGCAAATTATTGATTAGTGTATAGAATTGTCAGTCTATATAAGGCTGCAGTTAAATATCGTGTCCTATAAGAATTCAAGAATCAAGTACCACCATAGTTATTCACATTTGAAAAGGTATACAGCTATATCTAATGCAATGTATACGATATTTATATTTCTTTTAATTCATAAAAATGTAAAACTTTGTTGTATGTTGTTTCATAATCGCATGATTGTTTGTCGGAAGAATGGTATTGGTAATATGTTTCTGTTATTTAACACACATAATAATTAATTAGTTAATAAATTTAATTAAATGAGATGTTTTTGAAAAACATCTTATTTTCTTTCATTTTAGTAGGGTTTCTATCGTTTCCCAATGACTTCGAGCATGCGCACGTTATGCAATATATCAAGTCTTTCAAATAGAATATTTTTAGCACTGTCAGGTATTTTGGATTTTTTTTGTTTGCAAAATTTCAGAAACAAGTTTGTTTACTAAAGAGAGCAGCTAGCTATATAGCTTGAAACACTGACAATTTTAGCTATTTTCATTAATCCAAATAAATCTAAATAAATATATACACACATTGGTTGTTCGCTTCACGTGACCGAGTAGATAAAGATGACGACCTTATATATCCTGCTCCTCACCGCAGTTGGTTCGAATTGCGTCAAGGATTTGGGGTTATTTCATGTGGCTTACGGAAGGTCGGTTGATTTACTCAGGTACCCGCATATACCTGAAATAATGAACAAATGGGTACCCGAGACCTTTGACTTGTTTATACATCAAGATCAGTAACACCTAACTGACTTCAATTAATGCTAAATGTCACTCTTATAATGTCGTGCACACTGTAAACATGTTTCCTCGTATCATTTGTCATCCGATTCATCTATATGGGCAAATTATGATTATATTGAATGTCTAAACGTATGATAAAATATATGTGGACAAAATACTAACAACGTTTGAATCATAATGGAAGGCTGATCAGAAAATAAGACATAATGTACTCAAGTACATAATGATAGAGAATATTGCAATCCACAATATGTTAATCGTCTATTGCTTGTTAATGTTGGTGACCTTTACAAGAAATTTGCTTAATTGAATTGACGTGATGAGCAGAAATATTGTATATCACTTCAGCTCTTAATTAGGTATATGAAATATTATAGCGTTTAGCCTGAAAAAGTCGCTGTTATAAAAAAAGAACTCTACAATAACAAATATCTACAAAAGATCTAGATGAAAGGTAATCATCCGAAAGCATGTACATGAATTACATTGCAGACTCGGTGTGAATCTGTACTTGAGGGATAATGAGCAAGTGCAACACACCCCTGTCACCCTGTAGCACCAGCTTGAGCGGTGGTACAAACCTTTCAACACTACAAAGTGCTAGAATCAATGATCCCGAAGGACCAGAAAAATACAATGATACGACCACGGAACTACAGTGCTTTTATCTTTGTATGATAATAATAAGGGAATATTTTTACATGCTTACAAATTATTTGCATGATGTGGGTTGAAATCGCTCCATACCAGGCACACAAGTGTATCATAGTACTCAATATACCAAACAATTTCATTTATATTTGATGAACTTGCATATCAACCATGCATGATCATTGCCAACCGGGCATTTACCCTCATACAATATTAAATTATTGTAGAATGTGCTCGAAGCACTGTCAATTGATTTATTCTAATCATTAAACTGAATATCCCATATTGACACTTTCCATATGTACATTATACATGTTTTTAAAATCGAGTTTAGAGTGGTGAATTTAAAATTACAAAATTATTGAGCCATTATCACTGGCTCCCTTTTGAAGAAGTTAACACACCTAAGCAAAGTGGAACTTACGAGAGGATTGACTTCTTATGTCAACATTGATTTAGGTTCCAAGGGCATGATTTATTACCATGTCTATGAATACGACTTTCTCAATTGAGTCTGGCACTTTACTTTCTCTGTGTTGACTGCAAATTTTTATAAACGTCTATACTTTTGTAAGCTTTCTGAATCAGATATCGAAAAATATAAAATGTATGCCCGATGGTATTGAATAATAAATACTTAAGTTGAAAAGCAATTTCAATTTATATATTATTATAGTTTACAGACACTATTACGTGCTTTGTAAATGTATACCACACCTTTGCGGAGCTCTTGTGCAAAATCATTTACTGTGCTAAGAAATGTTTTTTTTATCAAGGCATGTCTTATTAATTGAGTTTACTTTTCCTTACGATAATACATATAAGTTTATACAAGCCTCTTTATACTTCAAAGTAAATTAAGTAATCACAAATATAGCGTTTTCCTAACTATTAGATTTATCAATGTCCTTTAAAGCGAGGCTACAAATGAAGATGACGAATGGTTCGATTGACAATTATTGACCAAGGAGAATAATAAGACAAAATAAGTCATAAACGTGTCATACTCTCAATTATTCATCTTCTGAGAAGGAAACAACCCGTTTGTTTAATAACCCGGTATTAATAACAGGAAATATCGATCGTAATATTGTTGTACTTCAATTATACTATTATACTCAACATCTGAACATATAAATGCCATTGATTTCCCTGTTGTTTATGGTAGAATTATGTTCATAATTTTTATTATAACTGCATTCGGTTTGAAATTCTATGGTCTAGAAATGGTCTTTTACCATTTTATATACAGATAATTGTTAACGGTCAATATTATTACCATATATATCTTTTTCGGGTACATGTAAATTTATTAACAGTTGTGTCATTGAATAACTACCGCCCACTTTTTATTTAGCAATTTACCACGTGTTGATTATAAGCCAATTCCGACGACTGTATATTGCATGTGCTAAGACTAGTTAACTCTTATGTGCTATGATTAACAACATTCGACTGTATGTGTAAGCAACGGTAACTATATATACCCATTTACCACGAATGACTCTATATGCATTGCTTAATCATTGTTGATTATTTATGTATTGATTATTCACTGATAATTTTATGGTTATTGATTTACCAATTGTAACTATCATGTATATTAATTTAATATGTATAACTGTATGTACTTTAAAAAAAGCCATTGCCGAATGTATGTTCATTGATTACCATTGCCGACTGTATAAATGTCAACGGTTTGTTCATTTAGCAACCACTTCCGCCTGTATTTTCATTCATTCATTGACAGTATGTACATTGAATTAACACTGTTCCATGTATGTGCTTCGATTTACCACTACAAAATGTATGTGTTGATTTATTACAGTAATTGCTGATTATTCTACAGCATGATTAACCACTTTAAAATGCCAGTGCACTGATAAACCATGTATATTGTGTCCGTGTAACCTGTCAAATATCATATTCAAACCATGGCTGGACCGAAATAAAAAGATAAGTTTTGAATGATGATACACACAATGTATAGGAAACATATTTGCCTTCATAATGATCAAATATTTGTCCCAAAGTCAGCCAGGAACACGAAACGTTTGTCTGTTCAATTTTGTCACAAGCAGCGATTATTTACTCTCCATTATCGTTATTGACGAGTTTGCAAATGCAACATTATGTATTCGTAGGATTAAAATAATTTCAGAAGTACACATTTGATAACAATTATGTTATATTTTGGAAGATATACAAATATAACATTGTCACAGTATTGGAACGGAGTCTTGTTGCCGTTAGGTATGCTAACCACGTGCTATCGAATCTCGGGTAGAGCATCTGTTATTTCGGATAATTTTGTTGGCTGTACTTGACTGAATTGTATTATGCCGTGAAATGACGAATAAACATCCAGTTATTCTAAATATAGTATCAATCATTTCAAAAAAGACTGTTACAAAACTGAAAGAATATATCTTGTTTAAATTATACACCAGTATAATTATCTTTCATTGTAGATCTCCCGAATTGCTGTCTTAACACTGGGAATCACGTGTAACAAAATCAATCAGACAAAACAAACACAAATTGAAAACGTTTCTTTCTTTAAACATCTTTAAATTGATGATTTCTCTGTTTGGAAAACAGAAAGAGGAACAATTTATTGTTTTCTCGTTGTTAATTCACTAAGTGCCTGTTTAACAGGACGGAGTTCTTTCGACAATCGCTTTAAGCCATTACCCTTTCCAATTTACAATTTTACAATTTCCCTTGATCGGTATGAATTTATTCTGTCTGTAACAGTCGTCGTAACATCAATATTTTAAGCATGATTGAGGTGAAATGCGAGATTACCGTGATTCTTGACAGGGGATTCAATGTCTTGAAGTGTTACCGATACAATGTGCTCTTCCATGAGAGAACAGAAATAGAAAAAAAGTAATGGAAAAAACAAAGAAACAAACACAAAAACTGTACGTGTACCGTACGCTATATATAAGCTATTTACAAATAAGACTGATGCAAAAGTTTTAATTAATTTTCATTCACTAAAGTGATGAAAAGAACTGTACTAATTATAATTTTGTAAAAACAAATGTAAACATAAAATAATTAATAATAATAATAATAATTATTATTATTATTATTATTATTATTATTATTATTATTATTATTATTATTATGAAATAAGGCAAAGCCTATGAACGGGGAAGTCGTTAAAAAATTCCTTCCATTCTTTCCGTTTTAAAGGTGTCATTTGGTATTACACTCTGTATATATACATTCGGTATTCCGTTTTCACTCGGAACCCTCGACAATAATTACTAATCCAAAAAGTTGAGATTTGTGCCGTTATCGGAATACCCCGCCTATTATCATTGAGTTATATTGTAAATGGCGGCGCACGACTAGAACTGACACTGAAAATTTCATTGATAGGTATAGAATTCTATGTATTCTTTAATTGATTTTGTTATTTGATTTTCTTTTAAATATACACGTGAAGTCTATAGCCGGGCAAGCCAAAGTTGTCTGGTATATAACCATTGCCTAACGGCACACTCTCGAATCCGTTCCTGGAACCAACCAATTTTCAGCAATGCGTTTTAAGTTTAATGTCGAAGAAATCAACGACGTGTCCTGGACACACGCATCTAGATCTTTAGGTTACTTGTCCGACGCATTACCTGTAACTAGATGGTCTTATTGGATAGGTTTCCGGGAATATATGCCTTAAAGTGACATAATATAATTTCTATTCAAAGGAATGTTAGCTTATTTTGTCAATCTATGTAACATTGATGCATGCTATATTTGAGTTAACGTGACGTCATATAACGCACAAACTTACCCGCGTAAGTTAAAACGGTCGCTTTATTGATTTTGAAATACAAATCATGACTCAGATTAAAATAGCGGAGACATTTTACATTTTAATGTGAGATAATATGAATTCTGTTATTTAAGTATCATTTCATTTGCAATTTTAATGCACTTACATCGATTTTGTAATATTTCTGACAGATCTAATAATGAATAAACACGGAGTATTCCCTCGAGATTCTGTAGATTTTTTAAACTTGGAAATTGGTTAGTCGAAGGATACAAAGAATTGAATTCTACGAAAGCACATTGAGGTAGTTTTGAGTTACAAGTTAAAAAGCATCAATTCGAACTTAGATGTTAAATGTTAGATTTGGGCGTCCATAGAAATTAGCGGATTTTCGCATTTCTTCAAACAAAATGACTTCTTTTTTTCAAAATTAGATATAGGCATAAAGCATTATTATTTTGATGTAACGTTATATGCGTTGTTCAAATGCATTGTAATTTAATGTGCTACAAAATGAGTACAATAATGAAAAAGTGTTATTTTTACTGTCACTGTTCATATATATTTGATATATCGCGTTTGTATGCTATTAGATTGATAATTAGTAAATCTATTGATTTCTTTGAATGAAACATTATTATGCCAGCTACTAATGATCACCAAAATTGTTGATCAACTCGTTAATTAAACTCAGCAGATCTATTCAACCCTCATGTAAACTTGTTTCATTATCCTCTATTTTTCAACAATGTTTTTCATTCGTTAGCTCTTGAAAAACAGAAGTGAGATAAATGTCATATCCTATTCATTTTTAACTGAGTGCGATGTAGAATTTTTTGTTTTCGTTCAGAACATTCTCAAATATAGCAAACAAAACCCCTCTCATAGATTAAATTTGCAGACTTCCATTTTCAAATCACTGCTCTCAAATTATATATGGCACATACCTCACTAAGTGTGAGTGTTTTGGTTTTGTTGTGTTTTTTTTACCGTAGGCTTTAGAATATAGCAAAATAAAGTTGAGGGTAAATGCATTATAAATAAATGATTGCAATCGCTTACATTAATGCTGTATTTCCCGAAGGGACTATTGAATCGATCAACAAAATTAGCATAAATTGCAAATTACTCTCAGTATCTGTCTAACAGACCTGATATATTCAAATTACCGCCAACTCCATATCAGTAATACAAACTGATCATATTCATATGACGCACTTATTTATTCATCTAATAGCCAATGTCGACACCAATCCATACATAATGAAGTGCGCATTTTTCAGAACAGAAAACTCAATAACTCATCATCATTTTGCATTCGTCAATATTCGTTTATACGCATGGAGGCGCTATTCAGAATACGGTAGACATTACTAAATGCATGAGTGATATTGACTAATTATTCCGTACAAATTTATCAAAACGATAATATTTGCAACTATTAAGCATCAAATCAACTGGCTTTTACTTCTTGTACGCGAAATCTTGTATCAAATCAAACGCACATCAATTTTCGTTATATGAAAACAAACTCAAAAACGACTAACGACACATATTGATACGAAATATAATAAACACACTGATAAACATCATTTTGTGATAAAAGAGCAAGGTTCACTAAGCACCAAAAATGGCCCCATCTTAGATATTGATAAAAACCTAAAGGTGTGTAGTACAATGTGTTACATTTTCAAAATAGACATTCATTAGGCATTTCTGGTTACTATGACGACATAATGACGTCATAATTAGAGCACCTGCTTAATTCAATTAAATCACAAATTTGACGACAATTTTCATACAAGACTAGTAAATTTGTGTGTTTGACTGAATTAAACTCATAAAGATAGCAATATATTTCTTATATATTGTAAACAAAATTATAGTTTAGTTAAAATTAGACTATTGTGTCACAAAACTAATATAAAAGATAAATGGGGCACGTTTCGGATATTCCAAATTCGGATATTTAGAAATAAAAATGTGCATGCATATTATTTTTCGCCTAACTAAATGTATTTATTTTTACTGTAAGTTTGTTCATTTTTTAATAATAAATGTCTAATTTGCTTGTTATATTCATCTACTTCTTACATTACGCTTAAAATAAGGGTGTATAGAATCAATCGCAATTTTAACGGCCTTTTTAGTCAGTCTTTAGACAAGGACGTTGAACATAATAATATTAATAATAATATTAATAATAATAATTATTATAATTATTATTATTATTATATTATTATAATAACACAAAACAGATAGGTATTTCTTTCTAACCTAACTAAACTTACACTGAGTAACTATATACATGTAAGCAAATAGTATGTAAATACTAGGAGTTGTTGACTTATTCCAATGTATAGTGTAAAAGTCCGCCTAAATTAAGTAAATTTATAGATATAAAAGTACGTTAGAATTTTTTTGTCAAGTAAAAATAATGTTTGACTGTATGCTCTTTCGGAGTATACGTAATATTTGATACTGAACTGCAAATTCGATACTATTTTCTTTTATAAATTATGATACAGCCAAATCCAGAAAACGATTTGTGTTATTTATAATTATGGAAATCAGACTTTTATTACAATTGTAATGTAATGATCCATGACGATATGAGAACTGAGAAAAAACAAGAGCTGTCACAGAACGTGACAAATGCCCCCAAAGGATTCTAGTTCTAAACCAACTATTGCATGTTAAGTGTGGTGGTAAAATTCGACAAAGTTTGAACCCCAGCAGTGAACTACATTGTATAAGTTATACAAAGAAACCTAGGTCTTGTTCACAACACATTGTCCATCTATGGTGACTTTATATTTTTAAATAAAAAATGAAACTTTCATGTAAATGGAAGTTACAGAGCGGACACAACAACCACCATTTAAATATTTAAACATAAATATTGAAAAAGTTTAAACGCCAGCAGTGACCTTAAAACACGGGTCTTTAGGGCAACACACCATATTTATGATGATTTCATATGTGAAATAAAAAAATATAATCCTTTCATGCATATTATTTTAAGAGCAGACACGACCATCTCTGCCTATATGTATATTAATATCAAAATTGACAAAGTTTGAACCCCCGCAATTACCTGGACCTAAGTCATAGAAACCAGTCTTGTTTGCGACACACCATACATCTATGGTTATTTCATATATGAAAGAAAAATTAAAATCCTTTCATGCATACTGAATCAGAGCGGACATGACCACCACTGTCTATATGTATAAAGCCTGAATGACTGACGGAATGACAGACTGACAGACGGACGGTTCGATTTTAATATGCCATCCTTCGAGGGCATAAAACATTTATTTACATGTATTCATAATTTATGTGACATAAAACAACTCTAAGTAAGATTTGGTTTATATCATTCCAATATGCCCTTACATCTACATAATGATTGTAAATTAAACATTTAACATAAGGAAGCCTTCAATCAAAAATTTAATCTAGCATTGTCTCTATTACTGTTCCTGTTAACGATTCTCTTTCACACTTTATTGAATGGCTATCAATTTCAAAATACCGCTACATGATCAGCAAAATTAGCAGACCAATTTCACACTCCTGACTGAGTCTCAACACTCCTCATGTTGTCCATATGCGAGATACCATGTTACGGTGGAGACATCAGAACACATTCTAACTACATGTGCACCAGCCATAAGAAAGGCAGTAATACACATCAATGCTGTCATTCGTGTAGATAATCCAATTCATGTAGTTATGGCTGCTTGCATGTATGCTCTGCAATTTCGTGCACAAAATTAAAGGATCCTTTTGAATTGTGAAAAAGGACAAGTCAAGACTTTCTTTGAAACAGCTAGAGCTTAATACCATGCTTTTTTCTCATCCTGGGAAAGTGTACTGAAGACTTTTCGTCCGTTGACTCCTAACATATTTTCTGCTTTGGCAATTTCTTGTGAATATTTTTTAATGAGAATAATACTTAATTAATAAGATTTAAAACTTCTTGTTGAACTTTTATTTAAGCAATTAAATGTCTAACAAATCTTTAATACCTTAATAACTATGAAATAGCACTGACTTAAAATGCTAAAAATCTGAAGGAATAAATACATTAATGAAATAACATATTATTTACTGAAAAAGCACTATCTATTTTATTAATTATTAAAACGAAAAAAAGGAGAAAAAAGAGTTCATGATCAAGGTTTTGAACTCAATTCTCCTGGGTGAGAGGCTCCCATGCTACCACTGAGCTAATGCCACATTCCGAGATGTTATGACATCATTTAACAAGTAGTTTTACATCAATGCAGACGATGTGGAATTATAAAGTTTAAATACTCTACATACAGTATCTTTAAATTGTTTTGAGACTTGCAATAATTTTGTTTTCACAAAGTAAATTGAATTCTTCTTATCTACCTTTTAAAAAGACATAAAAACCTCTTAATCACTGTGTTTAAACGACCACAGTTGTTTTGTTGTTGTTGTTGTTGTTTTTTGTGAGGGCGAAAGAACCGGACCCAGATCAAGTATTCAG
This sequence comes from Ruditapes philippinarum, assembly GCF_026571515.1. Classification (NCBI taxonomy): domain Eukaryota; kingdom Metazoa; phylum Mollusca; class Bivalvia; order Venerida; family Veneridae; genus Ruditapes; species Ruditapes philippinarum. The sequence continues at coordinate 57,944 of NW_026859492.1, forward strand.
CAATAAAATAGCTTGAACAGCATAACTTCAATGAATCAATAAAATTACATAACAACACCTTGCTGATTCTAAGAATGAAATATTTAAGGCATAAACAGAATTTCAGCATTTATTTATAAGCGTTTACATATAATTCTTTTAACTTGCCATAGTTTTGTTTACAACCGTTACAGTGGAAACCGTCGAACTCGTACCAAAACATAATCGTACTTATTTTAGTGAAAGTGCCTTTAATTTACTAGAAATGATTTTTCTGCAAACATTTATTAAAATATATGTTATGAATCATATTTCAACAACTTAGAATACAAAATTAATAATGTTGAGTGCAATATACATGCTCCATGATTTGCATTTACTGAAATTAATGCCAGAAAATGACGTTTAGATATTAGATAAAAATCTTATTTTGGAATAGAGCACAGGCAAGCCCCAACTTTATATTGATATAGTTGAAGCCTTTGAGGCATTACAATACAATGGTGTAATGATTTTGTTGGGGCTGGACTGTGCTGATACTTTAATTTTCGTTTAAAACACCAAAAATACGTGAATGTTCCTAATTTTGCTGGAAATAGGGGTATTTCCATAGAACATAAATCATAATAAATGTAAACATATGTCTATAAATTCATATTTTTTTAACAGTTTAAGGATTGAACTTATAAATAAAACCTAAAAACAAGAACTTTTCATCAAATTATTTTTTGCCAAAATCTTGGGCAAAAATCCATGGTTAGTGAACCTAGCTCTTTGTTTGTTTGTTTCATTTTATGCCTTTTTCCAACAGTATTTCAGTCATATTGACGGGTAGTTTCCTAACCATCGTTCCTGAAGAGTAACACCAGTACTAGACTACCTTCCTCCGCGCTAACCTACCAAAGCACCTCCCGGGGATCGAACCCGTGCCAGAGAGGTAACTGGAGTAAAAAGGAAGAAAATCATCCAAACTTTTCAGGTCCTTAATTTGGTTTAATTTAAGCATATTTATTTTAGCTCGATTGCGAAATAAGATTCTTGCAACTAACATCAAATCAAGTCAGCTTCCTGGACCTATCCAGTTCTGGTGTCATATGAAGAAACATGATCGCAACCTATATAGCGCTTGTACCCACGATATCTTGGTTGAGAGGCAGACACCTAAAGCACTAGGCCTACGCGCCCCTTATTTAGGTTCTTCGCCAGCACTGGCTCGATTTTCTGAATCAAATGCATCAAACGTTTTGTTTCAATTAATGACACTGTTAATACGATCAATATGTATGAAGTAGCTCTGATTCGCAGCATCTATTTTCTAATCTTCATCGCCACTATGGCAGGCATTAATTTTCTTTTGTACGTGACAACAATTAAGGAAATGGTAAATGACAATGGAACCTGGAATCCTGATTACGTTGTTTCATTTAAATTGCTGTTTATTGAAAAGACGATAAATAAGAAGACAGAATGCAATATCGGAAATTATGTTATGCAATATCAGCAGTTTTCTTGAATTGATCGTTAATGTATTGCTAAACAAATGGCGTCCTGGCTTTTAAGTAGCTTTTAGTTGTTTTGTTTGTATTGTTAATGTGGAGTATTGTATTACATCGCCTGGTTTATGACATTTTATAGCAAATTATTGATTAGTGTATAGAATTGTCAGTCTATATAAGGCTGCAGTTAAATATCGTGTCCTATAAGAATTCAAGAATCAAGTACCACCATAGTTATTCACATTTGAAAAGTATAGAGCTATATCTAATGCAGAGTATACGCTATTTATATTTCTTTTAATTCATTAAAAAGTAAAACTATGTTGTATGTTGTTTCATAATCGCATGATTGATTGTCGGAAGAATGGTATTGGTAATATGTTTCTGTTATATAACACACATAATAATTAATTAGTTAATAAATTTAATTAAATGAGATGTTTTTGAACAACATCTTATTTTCTTTCATTTTAGTAGGGCTTCTATCGTTTCCCAATGACTTCAAGCATGCGCACGTTATGAAATACATAAAGTCTTTCAAATAGAATATTTTTAGCATTGTCAGGTATTTTGGATTTTTTTTGTTGGCAAAATTTCAGAACCAAGTTTGTTTACTAAAGAGAGCAGCTATATTACTTGAAACACTGACAATTTTAGCTATTGTCATTACTCCAAATAAAAATCAATTAATATAAACACACACACTGGTTGTTCGCTTCACGTGACCGAGTGGATAAAGATGACAACCTTAAATATCCTGCTCCTCACCGCAGTTGGTTCGAATTGCGTCAAGGATTTGGGGTTATTTCATGTGGCTTACGGAAAGTCGGTCGATTTACTCAGGTACCCGCTTATACCTGAAATAATGAACAAATGGGTACCCGAGACCTTTGACTTGTTTATACATCAAGATCAGTAACACCTAACTGACTTCAATTAATGCTAAATGTCACTCTTATAATGTCGTGCACAATGTAAACACGTTTCCTCGTCCAAATTCATAGTATCATTTTCCATCCGATTCATCTAAATTGTGCAAATTGGGCAAATTGTGATTATATTGAATGTCTAAACGTGTGATCAAATATATGTGGACAAAATACTAACAACGTTTGAATCATAATAGAAGGCTGTTCAGAAAATAAGCCTATTTGGCGTACATAATGATAGAGAATATTGTAATCCACAATATGTTAATCGTCTATTGCTTGTTAATGTTAGTGACCTTTACAAGAAATTTGCTTAATTTAATTGACGTGATGAGCAGAAATATTGTATATCACTTTAGCTCTTAATTAGGTATATGAAATCAATATAATAGCATTTAGCGTGAAAAAGTCGCTGTTATAAAAAGAGAACTCTACAATAACAAATATCTACAAAAGATCTAGATGAAAGGTGATCATCCGAAAGCATAAATCACAACAAAAATACATGAACTACATTGCAGACTCGGTGTGAATCTGCACTTGAGGAATAATGAGAAAGTGCAACACACCCCTGTCCCCCTGTAGCACCAGCTTGAGCGGTGGTACAAACCTTTCAACACTACAAAGTGCTAAAATCAATGATCCCGAAGGACTAAAAAAAAAATAATAATAATACGACCACGGAACTACAGTGCTTTTATCTTTGTATGATAATAATAAGGGGATAGTTTTACATTCTTGCAAATTATTTTCCTGTTGTGGGTTGATATCACTCCATACTAGGCACACAAGGGTATCATTGTACTCAATATACCAAACAATTTCATTTATATTTGATGAACTTGCATATCAACCACGCATGATCATTGCCAACCGCGCATTTACCCTCATACAATATTAAATTATTGTAGAATGTCCTCACAGCACTGTCAATTGATTTATTCTAATCAATATACTAAATATCCACATTGAATCTTTGTATATGTACATTGTACGCTTTATTATATATGAATTAAGAGTGATCATTTAAAAATTAATCAACTCATTAAGCCATTATCACTGGCTCCCTTTTGAAGAAGTTAACACACCGAAACAAAATGGAACTTACGAGAGGATTGACTTCTTATGTCAACATTGATTTAGGTTCCAATGGCATGATTTATTACCATGTCTATGAATACGATTTTCTCAATTGAGTCTGGCACTTTACTTTCTCTGTGTTGACTGCAAATTTTTATAAACGTCTATACTTTTGTAAGCTTTGTGAATCAGATATCGAAAATTAGAAAATGTATGCCCGATGGTATTGAGTAATAACTACTTAAGTTGAAAGGCAATTTCAATTTATATATTCATAATTTACAGACACTATTACGTGCTTTTGGAAATGTATACCACACTTCATTTGTAGGATTAAAATATTTATAGAAGTACATATTTGATAAATATTATGTTATATCTTTGAAAGATATAAAAAATATAACATTGTCACAGTATTGGAACGGAGTCTTATTGTCGTTTGGTATGCTTACCACGTACAATCGAATCCTGGGTAAAGCATCTGTTCTTTCGGATATTTTGTTGGCTGTAGTTGACTGAATTGTAATATGTCGTGAAATGACAAATATACATTCAGTTATTCTAAATATAGTAACACTCATGTCGAAAAAGATTGTAACAAAAATAAAAGAATATATCTTGTTTCAATTATACACCAGAATATCTTTCATTGAAGATCTCCCGAATTGCTGTCTTAACACTGGGAATCACGTGTAACGAAATCAATCAGACAAAACAAACACGATTGAAAAGGTTTCTTTCTTTAACAACTTTAAATTGATAATTTCTCTGTTTGGAAAACAGAAAGAGGAATAATTTATTGTTTTCTCGTCCTTAATTAACTAAGTGCTTGTTTAACAGGACAGAGGTCTTTCGACAATCGCTTTAAGCCATTAACCTTCCCAAATTTACAATTTCCCTTGATCGGTATGAATTTATTCTGTCTGTAACAGTCGTCGTAACATCAATATTTTGAGCATGATTGAGGTGAAATGCGAGATTACCGTGATTTCTTGACAGGGGATTCAATGTCTTGAAGTGTTACCGATACAGTGTGCTTTTCCATGAGAGAACAGAAAAAAATGAGAAGAAAAAAAAAATAAAACGAACAAAAAGAAAATCTGCATATATAAGTTATTTACAAATAAGACTGATGCAAAAGTTTTAATTAATTTTCATTTACCTAAGTGATGAAAAGAACTGTACTGATCATAATTTTGTAATATTAATGTAATAATAATAAATAAAAAAATAATAATATTTATTATTATTATTATTATTAATAATATGAAATAAGGCAAAGCCTATGAACGGGGAAGTCGTTAAAAATCCTTCCATTCTTTCCGTTTTAAAGGTGTCATTCGGTATTACATGCACGACTTCCGTTTTCACTCGGAACACTCGACAAAAATTATTAATCCTAAAAGTTGAGATTTGTTCCGTTATTAGAATGCCCCGCCTATTATCATTGAGTTACATTGTAAATGGGGGCGCACGACTAGAACTGACACTGAAAATTTCATTGATAGCTATATATCGTTTATATCTTAATGTTAGTCTGGTTAAAATGGATCTTGTATAATAAGCCTAATTGGCGTAAATGATGATTGAAAATGTGGTAATTCAAATAATGCTGCTTATTGCTTGTTAATGTTGGTGACATTTACAAGAAATTCTCTTAATTGAATTGACGTGATGAACAGCAATATTTGTATATCACTTTAGCTCTTAATTAGGTATATGAAATCAACATTATAGTGTTTTGCGTGAAAACGTCGCGGTTGAAAAAAGAACTGTACAATAACAAATTACTACGAAGATCTGGAAAAGGGGCTATCCCTCGAAAGCATTAATCAAAACAAAATTAAATGAAAATTGCAGACTTGGTGTGATTGATTCTGTACTTGAGAGATAATGAATAAACGCCCAAAGCACCGAATTGAGTGGTACTCAATTTTCAACACTAAAAAGTGCTGGAATCAATGATATCGAAAGACCAGAAAAAATGTGTAATAATACGACCACGGAAATACAGTGCTTTATCTTGCTGATAAACATTTCGACAAGCCTGCAACTTATTTTCCTGATGTGGGTTGAAATCACTCCATACTAGGCACACAAGGGTATCATGGTACTCAATGTACAAACAATTTCATTTATATTTGATGAACTTGCATATCAACCACGCATTTACCCTCATACAATATTAAATTATTGTATTATGTCACAGCACTGTAAATTGATTTATTCTAATCAATATACTAAATGTCCACATTGAATCTTTGCATATGTGCACTATACGCTTTATCATATTCGAATTAAGAGTGGTAATTTTAAAAATAACCAAATCATTAAGCCATTATCACTGGCTCCCTTTTGAAGAAGTTAACACACCGAAGCAAAATGGAACTTACGAGAGGATTGACTTCTTATGTCAACATTGATTTAGGTTCCAAAGGCATGATTTATTACCATGTCTATGAATACGATTTTCTCAATTGAGTCTGGCACTTTTTTCCTTTTCTCTCTGGTAACTGTGATCTTTGTAAATGTCTATACTTTTGTAAGCTTTGTGAGCAGTATGATATATCAGATATCGAAAAATATAAAATGTATGCCCGATGATCTTGAGGGATTTATACTTTATTTGAAAGGCAATTGCAATTTATATATTTATAATTTACAGACATTATTAGCTTTGTAAATGTATACCACACCTTTGCGGAGCTCTTGTGCAAAAACATTGACAGTGCTAAGAAATGGTTTGTTTTTATCATGGCATGTCTTATTGATACAGTTTACTTTTCCTCACGATAACATATATTAGTTTACTCTCACCTATTTATATCTCAAAGTAAATTAAGTAATCACAAATATAGCGTTTTCCTGACCATTAAATTTGTCAATGTCGTTTAAAGCGAGGCTACAAATGAAGATGAAGAATGGTTCGATTGACAATTATTGACCAAGGAGAATAATAAGACAAAATAAGTCATAAACGTGTTATACTCTCAATTATTCATGTTCTGAGAAGGAAACAACCCGTTTGTGAAATAACCCGGTAATAATAACAAGAAAAATCGATGCTCGTAATATTGTTGTACTTTAATTATACTATTATACTCAAGATCTGAACATCTAAATGCCATTGATTTCCCTGTTGTTTATGGTTGAGTTATGTTCATATTATAACTGCAATATCTTTTTCGTGTACATGTAAATTTATTAACAGTTGTGTCATTGAATAACTACCGCCCACTTTGTATTTACCAATTTACTACGTGTTGATTGCAAGCTCATTGATACGCCACTTCCGACCCCTGTATATTGCATGTGCAAAGACTAGTTACCTCTTATGCGCATTGATTAACAACATTCGACTGTATGAGTAAGCAACCGTAACTATATATCCATTTACCACGGATGACTCTATATGCATTGTTTAATCATTGTTAATTATTTAAGTATTGATAAATCACTGATAACTGTATGGTTATTGATTTACAAATTGTAACTATCGTGTATATTAATCTAATATGTATAGATGTATGTGCTTTTAAAAGCCATTGCCGAATGAATGTTCATTGATTAACCACTGATAACTGTTTGTACAATGTATTTTGATTAACCATTGTCGACTGTATATTCACTGATTAGCAAATGTCAACGGTTTGTTCATTTATCAACCACTTCCGCCTGCATTTCCATTCATTAACCGACGATATGTGCATTGAATTAATACATTTGACTGTATGTGCTTCGATTTACTACTACTGAATGTATATACATTGATTAACTAGAATAATTGCTGATTATTCGGCAGCATTAATTAACAACTTTAAAATACCAGTGCAATGATAAACCATGTAAATTGTGTCCGTGTAACCTGTCAAATATCATATACAAACCATGGCGTGACCGAAATAAAAAGATAAGTTTTTAATGATGATACACACAATGTATAGAAAAAATATTTGCCTTCATACTGATCAACTATTTGTCCCAAAATGAGCCAGGAACACGAAACGGTTCTTGTCTGTTCAATATTGTCACAAGCAGTGTTTAAACTGTCAAATCGTTTGGGAAATTCTGATTCACAGATGTGTCTCTCGTTTTATTGAATTGTGAAATATAGTAGCTATTTTGTATGTGCCTATGGAATAAATGGAGGAGAGAAATGGCACTTCAACTTTAAATAAAACTCTCTGAAGGTATTGTAATGTGTCTAGAACATGAACTATTTGATTGTGTTTTATCGTGTATTTTTAACTTACCCTGATATTAAAGATTTCGCGAAATAAATAAAATGAAATAAAGAAAACTAACAATTTTGAGTCTTGAAAATGTGAGGAAAGTTGATAAACTTGTACATGTTGTAACTTCAACATACATTTTATCAAACACTATCTTATGATCGAAAATACACGGTTAAAAAGTGTGCACTTGGTTACAAGGACATTTTGTAAACATCAATATTTGAAGGAATGTATTGACTACAATATGGTTTACATTTAAAGAAGATTTGATAGTTATCAGAACATTAAATATGTGTAAACATCTGAGGGGTGCAAACATATGGCAGAATTGTGCGTTTCGTAAATGCTTTTTTCTGCCTTTGGATACTTGAATTTTTTTTATGGAACATTAGTCAATTCCATATGACGCTACGTCAGTGTTTTATACAGTCTCAAACACTTGCGAGATGGACGCCACAGAATGATAGTGATTATCCGCCACACAATAAGACAAGAAGGCGTCAGAAAAGTCATAATTCTGCAACTTTTCGCCCGTCCGTTATTCACACGAATTCGCTTTTTTGACAATTATCGAATATCAATACAAAGTACACCATTTTGTTTTCAGTTCATTTCTGTAGATTTTCATACTAGTTTTGAAGAACAATTAGCGTTGTTCATAACATGCAATTAATTACAACATGAGCGATTCAATAGTGGTTAAGATGAAACGTAAATCTTTTATCGCAAATTAGATTCTTACAAGTTGTTACTTTTTGTAATAAATCATAACGCATATTTAATGAATTTCTAGACGTGTATAGTCTAAGCAAAATATGCAAGGGTTTATCTCGGCCAGTTCCGTGGAGACTTCCAAGTGAATTGGCCATAACTAACGGGATTAATTGCGTTCACGACAGAACTGCAACCTTTATCACCGTCCTGATAATTGAATTATTGGTGTTCGTAATCCTTTTACGTGGAGACTTAAGTTTGTACTGAAAAATTTACATATATGTGTTGCTAGCTGTACTTGATGTGAACGAGGTATAACTTTAAACACATTTTTAATGTTTTTATCAGTGTGAAAATATCTCTTTTTACACTTGCACACGACTTGTATTGCTTTAACATAAACTCTCAGCATTTCCAGCTTGTTTTGATAGAAAATTATGTCCCCCAAATTAAGGAGATAGGTGTGAATAACCGAACCCTTTTCCAGTTCGTCCCGCTGTCAAGCTGTCTTGCTTTTGCACTGACCTGCCTTAATACTATCTGACCGTAGACTGACGAAACAATGCATTGTGAGGGACATCTGTGTCCCTTTGCAAATTTCTAGTTTAATATACTGTTTCCAAAATATATTTAGTAAAAACATTATATGCCGCTAATGCATCCAGTCAAAGGCCTTTAGAATTTTTTGTTTGTTTTTCTTGCTGGCATACTCTGTCCAAAGAATGTTGGAACAAAAATATAAAAATACAACAATGGCACATTGTATGTAGCAAATCACAATACATTTCTTTGTTTGCTGTTTCTATGGCAATAGTCTACAAAGAGTTCTTTTTGTAGTATCAATTAATAATTCTAAGTAATTTGCTCTTAAAAGATAGTTATCAATGGTGTTTTAATCTATTAATAGTATAATATGGAAATTTCTTGCCTCTTAGCTTACATTGTGGTTTATTTATTACAAAGACATAAACTGTTGAACGTATATTAATAAAGCTTGCATGCTTACAGGCTTTAAAAATAAAAATAAAAATATTCTGCTGATTTGAATTCCTTTTAAAAAGATATGTTAATATTGGGGTTTGTTCTCAAGTCGATGCCCTTTATTCAATTCAATTAATGAGTTGAGAGACATCAATCTTTACATGCATTCCTAGTTTAAGCATGCATTTATGACTCAAATTATTACTCATATACTAACGTACCTACAACAACGTTTGCAAAAGCCACCAAGTCATATTTGTAGAAAAATGCATTGCCTTACCTCCCAAAATATGCTACATGGTCTTGTCCATTTTCAATCGGACAATAGAATTTATGAATTTTGGAAAATGTTTGAAAATTTACTAACTAAATGTTTAAAAATATAAAAGACACAAACTAAGAACCGAACAATTCAGGCATTGAACAGAATACAAGGCTTTGCTTTAAACAAATCGCATAGGAAGAATTTATTGCCGCCAACAGACTAAATGCTAATTCATAAAACCAGACATTCAAACGAAAACAAATGACACTGACGGAAACCGCAGCATCAATAATTGTTTCTTTAATCATAGAATCTGATACCAAATGCAAATATTCAGATGATACTAGCCACTCCTAATAATTTCCCCTATGAAGTTTGTCAAATGTTATCAAGATGAAATGCATGGCGGGAAGAAGTTCTTTTGTCGCTATCGATTTACGTTCCTCTCACATGATTAATAATCATGTCTATACACTCGTACACTTTGTTATCTTTATTCAATCTTTCTCTTGACATTTTTTTTTCATAGAAATGTTCAGTTGTGGGAAACGTTTAGTGTCATCAGGCACAAAAACTTGCTGTGAGTCAACTTAATCAAACACAAAAACGTTCGTGAGTATTGGTTAATAATGTGGATAAGCCAAAAATGTTGTAGTCTCTGTTTGTTTTCAGTCAGTTCATATACGGTGGTGGTTATTTCAGGATTTCATCCACATCCCCTAGCATTTGCATAAGCAGAATAAAATATTGAAACATGACATTTCAAACTTCAAAGCGACACATTTGTGTTATTCCATGAAAAGGGGCGAACGATACCCCGTCCCTCAACCACCCCAAGACCCCTTAAAAGGAGGTTTGTACTTTAAAAACAAATGGCAAACCTAAATAAAACTCACTTTTGAAAAGAGGTCAGGGGTTGAGGGGTCTGCATATTAGAGACGATACCTCAAACTGAAAGATAATGAATGGTAATGCTTCAAACTTTGATTAAGGATAATAACCAAAAAATTTATTGTAAAATATTTTTCAATCATAATAACAAAAACGAGGGAAAAATATAATAAGAACAAAAAGACAATTATCATAAATGCAGGGAAAAAAACAAAAAAAAGCAGGACATTTTTTACTCTAAATTATCATCCAATCAAAAAACGACCCGTTTTGGAAACCCCGGATAAAAATTCTGGGAAATGTACCCATTATAATTATTTTCTTAAACATACCGATATCAGACCATTCTATTAAATCATCGATTCCTGTATGTGAACAGTGTAGATTCTATTTTTCGCTTTTTGGGAAAGAAAAGTAAACCCTCGAGAGACACATTCCAACAATAACCCCCTGATCCCCTTTCTACAGATATCATATACCAAAAACTGGTTATGTCAATTGTTAATGCATGTAGAACTGTACACTCCTTCAACCTATTTTTACTCTATCTGTTTATTCATTTTTTTATCATTCTGTGTATGTATTTGTTTTTTCGTGTCCGCAAACTTATCACAATAGAGTAAGTGCCGCTGGTTTGTCGCTGATTACGCTTTTCAATGTCTCCGTGACAATTTATCTCTAACATTAAGACTAATGGTCATTTGTCTTTCGTCACTGAATCAAAAATTTATATGGGGTAAATAAGAACGGGGACTTTTAAAGAAAGCTAACAATTGTTTTAAAAAGGACCCCAAAAAGGGGCAATTTGACCAAATTCCATTATTTTTAATATTACTTGAAATGAATCCATCACTTAATTTTTTGAATATTGAAAAAAATTACTAAAAACAAGTGTATATTGTTTTAAAATTGTCGAAAATGTACTTTAAACAATATAAAATTTTAAAAAAAATTACAAAAGATTAGAAATGCCCGCATACTCTTTTACTTTAAAAACTGGAAATTTAACAAAACCCAAAGCATACGTGTTTAAAAGGGGATAATTGAAATGTTTAAAAAAACTTAAATTAAGCCCTTTGGCTGGCGGATATTTTCATTAAGGGGCCAAAACATCGTTATCGTATAAACAATATAAGCATATTTTTTAAATTTAAAAATGTGAAAAATCTTTGCCATTAATTTTTCGAGAAGGTCACCTTTCTGAAGTACATTTAAAAACTTCTTTCCATTGCAAGTATACGATTAGACACCTCTGCTGATACAAATGTGTAG
>NW_026859493.1:0-77208 GCF_026571515.1 Ruditapes philippinarum
AGTAAAATTGAATCTGAAACAATAAAAATGCTTAAAGGTTGAAATGTTAACAAGGGGAGCATTTTTACAGACTAACGACCATGATAATGTATTCATATGGTAGTTTTTACCACCAATGATGTTGGTAGTTTTGACTCCAGATCAGTAAGCCACATTGAATTTACCACAGCGCATTTCAGCCACCGCATAATCATCGTACCTGGGCATGCTGTGAAGCAGTTTACCAGTACTAGCTACCTTCACTTTCGCAAGGAATTGATTTCTTCGTACATGCCAGAGCAGAGGTATGTTGATGTCAGTGCGAATGTCCGTAGAAAGGATTTCATGATCAATCACAACGAAAGTGAACTGCGCCGTCCGGGTCGCCCGATTCACAGTCCAATGCTCTACCTATTGAACTAACCGGACAGCATTTGCCACCAGACGACTGATGGCATTAACCTTTACACCTATCTACACCAGGCGATCAAGCTCGAATCTCAGGATTTTCATCGGTTAATTCACAGTTTATGCCTGTTTCTGACCAATCAAATACCCGAGATCTGAGTTTGAAATTAAAATTTTTTTTAACCTTGGCCCCTGATTGGATAATTTACTATTTTAAAAATACTGTAACTTATAATTTAGAATATCAAATACAAATTAAAATATAACATTTCTGTCTTGGATATGTGAACAGATAATGTGATAAAAAATAAAATCGTAAAATGAATTTTCCAAACTTGTCTGATATTTAGTTTATATATTTGATATATAAGTCGAAATATACCTTGTCTGTAGTTGTTGTTGGGACAACATGCAGGAATGAGCTGAAGAGTTGCTGACCCGCCGCCAAGTATATATTCGCAACAATATATATAACAAATATCCTTTTTATATCCATTAGTGATAATAAATGAAGATGATAATTTTATGAGTCTATGTGAGGCAATAAACGTTTTTTTGAGAAAGATGCCGACACCGAAATCTTAAGTCTCGTCGCGAATAAACAGACGAGAATATTGTTCCATGCTTTTTTTTTTTTGGCTTAAAAAAACTCCTTTTGTGATTTATTTATTCAATCCTTCAGTTTTTAGACACATGGATTTTTTTTCAATTAAATACAGGGAGATTTTTTCTGCATTACACTCCACTTTCCTCACATAAACAACAGTATTTAAGTTATCATTTTAATAAAGAGACCAAACTCGTACTTTTTTCTTTTCCTAAGTCCGAAGTAAACGTTCACATTAGAATCTTTTTATTCAATTTGACCCGAGTAAATACTTTAATCTACGTTGTTATATATACTGATAGGCTACGTGCGTGTTTATATTTCAAATGACTGTAGAGTTTTATCTCCAACATTGCATTCAAGTACTTTGTATGTCCATGATAGAATTTGGATATTACTTACTTTCTAGCTTAACTTTCACAAAAGTCGCTTTCATATGGAATAGATATGTAGTAAAGTCATGTTAGAAATCAGGATGTCCAGAATTACATTTTGATAAAATTATATAAATACATGTCCTTTCTTATTAGCATGCATGATGCAAATGTCGTAGAATAATGCATTCAACATTTCTAACTTATTTTCGCTATGTAATATTAAGAGGTTAATACACGACAGGAGAGGGCCGGAAGGTGATAATCGGCCCGCAAAATGAATAATGGACCCGAGGGCTTTAGCCCGAGGGCCATTATTCATTCAGGGCCGATTATCACCTTCCGGCCCAATTCTGACGTGTATTAATGTCTTTAATACACTTGGTAGATCTTTTAGTAGCATTTTCAAAAAAACAAAACAAAAAAACAACAACAAATACTTTGAAGTTCTTTCGTTGAAATTCTTGTCTACTGTTCTGTACAGAGATGTTTACTGTTTGTGTGTTCAAAGCAGTAGAATCTAGAAGCAAGTTTTATTTTCATTTTTTTTCGGAATGAATTTGTCGTATTACTTCTTCAAATTTCAATAGTAACAAAAATGTGTTTTTACTAAATACGCTTAAGCTCTCATAATAGAAATAAAGCGATTCGTGCTGACAACCTACTTTCACTTTTACAGTTAACTGTTTGATGACGTAAAATATGACGTCATTGTTTCAGTTTGTGTACGTGCACATGTTCTGCGGGCTGATAACTAGTTCTCGGCCCCGGGCCGCAAACTCATAATAGGTCACGTGACACTCATAATCAGTTGAAATCATAGGCAATTTTGTTACTATATATAGTAACAAGTGTATTAAAAGTCTTTAAGGTAAACCACTCCTAATGGGCACTATAAAGAACTGCAAAATTGACAACATAGGACAGTTATATGCCTTAAAGGTCACATGTAAGCAAAATTTTAACAAAATTTACTTTGTGGTTTATGAGTTATGGGCATTTTTCTGAACTAAAACTTTGCTATATTCAGAAATGAGGAAACTCTAAATAATTTATAATATCGTCATTATGAAAAATGTTTTCCTACAGCTCATTGTTAAGAAACAAATAGATAATAACATTGAGGTCACAAATTACACGAGCAAAATGTCATCCTACCCCTCTCCCCTCCCAAATTAAAGCAGTTATTTGACCATTTTCATATGTAAAAGGCGTTATTCAAAATATCCCTAAAATTTAGCCCTCAAAACTCGCATTAGCACGTTTTACAATTTTGAGGTACGCTGGGAAGCTGTGAATAATATTTTTTTTATGTTTCATAAGTGCTGTAGTCCTAATTCTTATAGACGAAGTGTCGCAGAAGAGAGAGTACAATTATAGAAGATACAGAATATGCGAAACTTTCAACAGCAGATTTTGTTACATATCCCCATTTAAAAACACACAAATACACTAGACTTTTACAAATCAAACACTTAATTGGATCGTGTCAAGGTTTCAAATAATACCACTTTTCGACGACGTATTTTATATGTTGGCCTTCTTGAAGAAAACATTTAGTCAACTGTTTTGACGTGCGTGTTTACCGAGTTAGGAGGCCTCACTTATCATTCATAGTTTGACAGGCAAAATATAAATTACTCTTTGAGTACTCTGCTAAGTCAATACAATAAATTCTGATATAAAACATCGATTTAGATTAATGCAATTAGTATAACTATGTTGAATTTGATAAATCATAACATAAGATAACTTTATCTTTATCCAGCTTTAAATAGTATGAGCGTACCTATAACCAATATACAATCATTTACATTGAAATCAAGCAAAAAGTGACAAAGATTGAAATCTTTAGATAAAGTTGAAAATTGTACCGTCAACTGATTTCTAAAACACCAATGTTAATCATAAAGCGCGGCAAGTATATACTTAATTTAATATAAAATACATGTACAGCAAAATAATTATGTACTCTGTATTAAATATGCAAAAGACCAACAACATGTATTTCTAACACAAGACCGGTATTTTCACACGTTAATTTGGCCAAAAGCAAATAAATTCATTCCCTTTTCAAGTTTCATTTATCTCATTTTGTGAATACCTTGAGTGTTTGTCTTTCCTGTACCGTTTGTTATTTCTCCGCTGTTCAGTTGATTAAGCATTGAAATATCGTAGTTCAGGGGAAGTAATTCGCACGTTTCTTACTATGGATTGCTATTACATTTGTCTCCCTTTATATAATATTGAAAGATGACTATCGATAGTTACCTGACCTTCTGTGTTATATGATTTAAAGATTAATTATTGAAAGTATCAATAAATTCTGATATGATTCTATTATTCATAACTGCTCCCTTCCCCCCTCTATATGATATTTTATTTCTGACTGTGTTTATCTGCCCTCTGCCAGATGTCATTGTGTGTATTTCTATATATTCTATACGTGTACTCTTTTCTACACCATTTTGTCTGATATCGTTTTTTGTATGATATCATTTTATTACAGGTTTTGTTGATTGGCCTTCTGTCTGATATCCTGTGTTTATCTGATTTCTGTCTCATATCATTTAATCACTGTCTGTGTTTATGTTTCTTCTCATTGATAACATTGTACGGTAATTTGTGTTTATCTGTCTGTAAGATGTCATTTAATAAGACTTTTACACCGGCTGCCGGTGCAGACCGAAGTATCTGATTTGAGGTTAAATATTTATAGTGCTAGATATTCCCTTGTCTGGTATCTATAAAGTAGCCATTCTTTACCTGATCCCTTAAGGCTTTTTTAGATTTAAAAAAAAAAGAAAAAACAAGAACAAAACAAAAAAAAAACAACAACAAAAACACCTAGAATGATAATCCCAAACCAAAACAGAAAAAGTTTACTATAAAGATTAACGTACATAAAGTGTATAAAACTGCATATCAGAATTATGCGTGCACAAATTCATTGTTTAAAACCCTTTTTAAAATAGAAGCATAATATTTTACCCTGGAACATTTTATTTTGTTTACGTACAACATTCATATGTCATAGCTCCTTCGAGAATTAATGGAAACACAATGATAGCTTTACCATTTAATATTTTAATGAATCTATTTCATTGAATATATAGCTTTATGCCCTTTTTAATAGTTGATCTAGTATACTGTGTGTTATAAATAAAATATAAGTTATAATAATATATGCATAAAATATAGCATTAAAATAGCATAAAATATAGCATAAAATATAGCATAAAATATAGCTTAAAATATAGCATAAAATATAGTTTAAGATATAGCTTAAAATATACTGAATTCGCGAGAAAAATGCAATACGCCTCCAAATTCACACTGTCTTTTTTATCAGTATGAAAAGTGTTCTAAATAGTAGAATAATTGTTAAGTGAATAGAGATAGCCAATGACTCTTATATTATTAAAAGAATTATCATACATTGTATCGCAACATACAAACATAACATATACAACGAAGGTGGGGTAGCCTATTTTAATTTTAAAGTTAGTAGTTAATACCAATGCAGTAGAGATATATTCTCAATTCAATACAATTCCAGATAACTACACACGATGAAAGACATTTCGGGTTCACATATTTTAATATAATGGTAATCATATACATTGATAAAAACAGTTAAATAGTGATTCATAAATTGTTCCCAGATTGTCGAACTTTATTTTTACCATATATGGTTTAAAATTAACCACAAAGGCGCAGCTTAATTTTCATTTTTGTACCAAATAAAATTTCGAGGGTTGCATAATTAAACAAAGGTTCATCGTTGAAGTGAAATGACCCTTCAAAAGTTTGTTATACATGACGAGTTATATTTACAAAACTTGGTGACAGATCGCAGCCCGTCCCCTCGGACGTTCAATGATTACTCAGTGTACTGGAGTGAACCGACTGAAAATTAATCCAAATATGGAAATTCTTGTTTGAACACCACTGATGGTCCATCGCCATTTCATCAAATTTGCTTTTACTTTGTTTTCGATCTGAAAGCAGACGGCCTGATCGATTTTTCATAGCGTCCTTTCTGAAATTCCACCTGCTTTCTGCTACAGCGCGTGCTTGTTTATAGAGCCAGAAAGAAAGCGCGTGCGCTGTTTGAAACTGGCGCCGCATCTGCGTATTGGTTATTTTGGAACTCTAGTGGTTTACTTGAACTCTGATTCCAATACAGTACCCAATAGACGCGCGGTATGAGGCTGAAACAATACAGCGGCAGACGACAAATTCCCGGGCTCGTCTGACTGCGTGACCTCGAACTATATTAGGATTTTCAATCCAATAAAGATCAATTCTAACTGAGATTCCCTTGTAATTATTCCCTATTTGGGATATTAAAGGGTCAGAAACTGAGAATTAAATCTAAGGCAGCAGACGATATGAATCATATTTCACTTTGTTTCGGAATGATTAACGAGAAATCAGTCATATGCCATCTTCGTCTAAAGTTCATTTTTAAAATGATATAGAATTTAAACATGCAAATGATTAAAGTAGCGTTCATTTTAACTGATTACCAGATTGCGCTGCATATCTCATTCTATATTGAGTAATCATAGCTTAAAGTTAAAATGATTTGAAATTTAAATTTGATATTTTACTAATTATGCATTATCATTCACAATGAAAAGTTGCCGCCATTTCTATCTTCAAGTCTTATCATTTATAAAATCAGACTTTTACCAATAAACGACACGTCTCTGTAAATATTAAAAGATCGTCCATGTTTTATGACAATTTTATTATAAATTTTCTCTTGTATCTTTTGTCAAAACGCATTTTGAACACATGGTGTTATTAAGTTAACGGAGGTAACGGTATCAAACGCGCGCTTTACCGTTCGAGAAAAAAACATCTGCCTTTCCAATGGTTGAATGGCCCGCTCTTTTTTTCCAATAAAGTTAGGCGTCTATATTGAACAGTTTTGTTTGTTCTTTTGAAGTTTTCTGGCTTTGGTTTCGACGTAGTTTAAAGCTGATTGCCAGATTCTGTAAACAGAGATGTTTGACGATAATTAAAAATATAAAAAGAGAATCCAAGCTTGTTTTTTGCTTCCCCGCTCCAAGGATTTCCCGCAGAAAAAAAACTTCAATAGCTTTTGCTGTAAACTTTAAAATTTAAAAAAAAGAACCGAATATGGTACTTAAGGCATTTTTATATGCACACGCTTTGCGAACTATCTTTTAAACATCAATTTTAGTTATAGAGCAGAAGCATAATTCTTTATTATTATCTCTAATAATTAACGTCTAAATTGTCGACAGATTTAAAAACAAGAAAGCGTAGGATCAATCAAAAATCTTTATTTTCATTCCGACGTTTAAATTGTACTTAATGAACTCCAATACAGTTATTTGTAATAAAGTTGCTCGCGCTATATTGTGGTTTATGATCGAAAGAAAACGCATTTGCATTAGCTTCAATATTTTTAAGTTGTAAAGTAATAACTAATAAAAGATAAAAAAAGTAATTTTTTATGAAGATGTTGGAAACTGTCACCCCGCACGATAACATCTAAATATATGCTGTTTTCCTTGACTAAATCTATATAATTGAAAACCGAAATGAAAATTTATTGCAGACGACGTATCTAGAATTTAGATCTACGTCATTTATCTCTTTATTAAATAGGAGTCAGGTGTGTTTGGTCTTCTGATTATATCGGAAGTGTTCTGTTCGCGTGCCGAATGTTAAAAATACGTTACGGTGGTGACATTTCATAAAATTAATGTCCGTTTAGTATTATCCGATACCTTTTACTTTGTATGTTAATTATGGACCCTTTGTGACCTGTTTCAGATGTGTGTTTAGTAAATATTAAATCCTTTGTGTTGCGTTAGGTAACACATTCCCATATATAGTTTTATATACATGTATAAAAACTTCAAAATAATGATTATTTAAATTCATTTCATCACGTGAAAATGAGTCCTTTAGAAAAACTGTTTGTTTCCGCCGACAAGAACAAGGACAGATGATAGATAGGCAGAACTTATTTGAGCCGCGTCACGACAAAACCAACATAGTGGGTTTTCGACCAGCATGGATTCAGGCCAGCCTGCGCATCCGCGCAGTCTGATCAGGATCCATGCTGTTCGCTGTCAGTTTCTCTACTTGTTATAGGGTTGGTAAGCGAACAGCATGGATCCTGATCAGACTGCGCGGATGCGCAGGCTGGTCTGGATCCATGCTGGTCGCAAATCCATTATGTTGGTTTTGTCGTGACGCGGCTAATTTATTAAATTTTATTTTAAGGTTGTTTTTTCTTTACAACAGTAAACAGTGTTAGATAAATGCAATTGATTACATCCGTTTTAATCCAAGTTTTCTATTCTAATTAACTATACCACGTCCAAAATGTTTTCCAAACTTTCAGGAATAATTTATTATCATTAACAACCACTACGCATGTAAATAGATATTTTGACCTTCATTAGTTAATGACTTGTCATTTTACTCCATTTTTTCTTAAAGAACTTAAACTTCATATTAATTCAAAAATGCATGGGTCATCTTGTACATAAAGCACAGGAACGATACGGAATAATGAAAAGCGACATATATGACAGCAGAAAAAAATGTTTCACGTCATGCTAAAAACTTTTTGAAAACTGTAAAGTAGGCCACGTCAGTGAAAAAAATATATTAAGACCTTAAGCACATTATGTAATGTAACGAAACATCTTCCTTTATTCAAAATCGTTCAGTTGTATTAAATTATCCCTTTAATATTAATAGGACAAAAAATCTTTAAAAATCATCACAACTGTATCTTCTCTGGATTATTTTTATGTGAAATGGAAAGGATAATTAAGGGTATCGAAGCAATAACCTGCTTATAGAAAGGTCCTAGTCCTTTTATTCTTTCTTTCTGTTTTTATTGTAGAGACAGTCGGACGGGCAGCTTGCTCGCCAATTACACCGGAGTTATCACCGTCAAAAACGTAATTAACTAAAATTGTGTAATATTCACTTAAAGGTTCCTTAAAATCATTCACTTAATTTAATGATCTTTAAATGTAATAATTACGGATAGACAGTTAACACGTACTGAAGTTATGAACCGGTGTAGAATAGTGTTTGCAACGGTTCTGATCGCGAGTTTGAACTGGAGATAAAACTGTAAAGATAGGACACAAGTACCACCTTAATGACAGAAGCGCCCTCGCTGATGGAACGGTCTAGTTTAGTAACGATCAAATGATAGATGACAACGATTTTAATTTGATTAATACGGTGTCCTTATCGTGCCATTTAGAATGTCGTCCGTCGCGTCTAAGGGTAGACACACGACAATGCGAAGTGACATCGCGACAATGCGAAGCGACGCTCGACAACGCGAAGCGATATGCGACAATGCGAAGCGACGCTCGACAGTGTCAAACGATATGTCGCACTGTCGCCTAGAAATGTCGCGGTAAAAAAGGGCGACATTTAAGAAATGTCGCTTCGCGTTGTCGAGTGTCGCTTCGCATTGTCGAGCGTCGCTTCGCGTTGTCGCGATGTCACTTCGCGTTGTCGCGATGTCACTTCGCGTTGTCGCATTGTCACTTCACATTGTCGAGTGTCGAGGTTGGTAGAAGTGCATACCACGACACTCGACAATGCGAAACGACAACGCGACAATGCGATACGACGCTCGACAATGCGAAGTGACACTCGACATCGCGAAGCGACATTTTTAAAATGTCGAGTAAATGTCGCGTTATTTTTATGATTTTTACACCGCGACGCTAAACATTGCGAAGCGACACTCGACAATGCGAAGCGACACTCGACAACGCGAAGCGATACTCGACAACGCGAAGCGACACTCGACAATGCGAAGCGACATTTGGAATAATATCGTATCGCATTGTCGTGCGTCTACCGGTGCTTGGTCAGAATTTACTAAATCACCGACAAACGGTGCGATCATGGAAGGGGTCGCACTAAACTGCTGACGAATTAGCTGACGATATAGAATATATAAGAAACTGCTGACCAGTTAAACAAAGAAGGATTATCGAAAACTGCTGACCAGTTAGATAAAGAAGGGAAAACAATGAAGGTGTCAAATTGCCGTTGGTGATATTACAGTCGAGGTCGAGAAATACTTGATAAAATGTTTTTTCAAGATGTCAATATTACAAATGATACATATTAATTATAAAAAATTCAATTGATATATACTGTATATTTCTCAATTTATTTTGATATAATATTTTATTTAAGTACCTTAATGAATTTTCTTCTATGTGTTATATATTGGTTAAAATTTTAAAAATGTAGTCAAAATATGATGTACGAAAAATCATAATTTGTTTCAAGTATGTATAAAACTATGCATCATAGGTTAAAATATATACATGTACATATACGTAATGTATATTTTAACAAAATATAATTATTATGTCGTATTTAGTGCAAATATGAAATAAAGTGATTTCTGTTTCCTTATTTGTTGTTCGTATAATTGTATAAGTAATATTGAACAAAAATTAATAATGTGCTAATTGTTATAGTTAATAAGCTTTTATTACATTATAAACAACATGTTTCCACAGATATCCATTAAACTGATAATTTATCGAGATCGATATGCCCCAAGGTCATATTAAAATCGATTTCACACGCGACGTGTCATTCTTGATTTATCTATGACAAAATACAATAAACAGTCAAAAATATGTTATTAAAATGCTGACCATATTGTAGAATCTGCTGACCAGTTAGATATATAGAGAAAAATATATTTAAATGCTACGAAATTGTTACTCATTATGCAAATTTAATATATTTTATAAAATAATGTCGACATTTAATTAAGTAAAAACACTGCTGACCAATTTAATGATAATTCAAATTGATTTAAGCCGTAAAACTCTCTTATTCTATATGGTCAGCAAATTTAACGCTCTTTACATTCAGGCGAGAAAATGCTGACCAGTTAAACATATATAGTAGAATCTGCTGACCAGTTAGATATATAGGGAAACTGCTGACCAGTTAGATATATAGAGAAAAATATATTTTGCCGTGAAATTGTAATTCATTTTTATTATGTATGCAAATTCAATTTATTTTATAAAATTATGTCGACATTTAATTAAGTAAAAACACTGCTGACCAATTTAATGTTATTTCAAATTGATTTAAGCCGTAAAACTCTTCTTATTCTATATGGTTAGCAAATTTAACGCTCTTTACATTCAGGCGAGAAAATGATGACCAGTTAAACATATACACATGTAGTAGAATCTGCTGACCAGTTAGATATATAGGGAAACTGCTGACCAGTTAGAAATATAGAAAAAAATATATTTTGTCGTGAAATTTTAATTCATTTTATAATGTACGAAATTCAATATATTGTATAAAATTTTGTCGACATTTAATTAAGTTAAAACACTGCTGACTTATTTAATATTAATTCAAATTGCAATTATTGCTTTTGAAAACACATTTTTTTTCCGTTACAAGATTTTTCTATCGAAATATCACTAACAAGAGATTTTGATAAAACTCATAACATCATAATTCTTTATAAAACATTAATTCAAATTTTTGCATATCTTTAGAGGTATAAAAAGCTGTTTAATATATCCTTTTAAAATCACGGATTTATATTACATGTAGTAATGTAAATCCGTGTTAAAATGTATGATATTATGGTACTTTAAATGTATATATTAATTTAGTTTATAAACATAGTCATATAAATGCAAAAATTAAAAATATAATTAAAAGAATAAAAGTAATTTCCCATCTTTTTATTACCCCCTACGGCGTGTTTATATAACTTCACACCTTCAATGTTTCCCTTCTTTGTGTAACTGGTCAGCATTTTCCGATAATCCTTCTTTATTTAACTGGTCAGCAGTTTCCTATATATTCTATATCGTCAGCTAATTCGTCAGCAGTTTAGTGCGACCCCTTCCATGATCGCACCGTTTGTCGGTGAGTTAGTAAATTCTGACCAAGCACCGGTAGACGCACGACAATGCGATACGATATTATTCCAAATGTCGCTTCGCATTGTCGAGTGTCGCTTCGCGTTGTCGAGTATCGCTTCGCGTTGTCGAGTGTCGCTTCGCATTGTCGAGTGTCGCTTCGCAATGTTGAGCGTCGCGGTGTAAAAATCATAAAAATAACGCGACATTTACTCGACATTTTAAAAATGTCGCTTCGCGATGTCGAGTGTCACTTCGCATTGTCGAGCGTCGTATCGCATTGTCGCGTTGTCGTTTCGCATTGTCGAGTGTCGTGGTATGCACTTCTACCAACCTCGACACTCGACAATGCGAAGTGACAATGCGACAACGCGAAGTGACATCGCGACAACGCGAAGTGACATCGCGACAACGCGAAGCGACGCTCGACAATGCGAAGCGACACTCGACAACGCGAAGCGACATTTCTTCAATGTCGCCCTTTTTTACCGCGACATTTCTAGGCGACAGTGCGACATATCGTTTGACACTGTCGAGCGTCGCTTCGCATTGTCGCATATCGCTTCGCGTTGTCGAGCGTCGCTTCGCATTGTCGCGATGTCACTTCGCATTGTCGTGTGTCTACCCTTAGACGCGACGGACGACATTCTAAATGGCACGATAAGGACACCGTAGATTAATGAGAATTTTATTCGCAACAAATGGCCGGATGGGTAATGGATGGATGAAAGGTATTTACCCGTGCCGGTCCTTTTGATTATTCAGTTTTAAAGGGTTATATACTGATCAAAAGTAACGTCTACCTATTCCAATGTCACTTTAATGTATGTTTAAACTTGGATATTGTTTTAATTATGACAAATGTTTAGATTTTTTTAAAAATTTACTGCTGTTATAAAACTAATTTGTTTTAGCGGAGATGCTTTGACTTAAGAAATAATTGTATTCAAGTTCATAAATAATGAAAACATCTTGCATAGTATAGTTTATTACTAATAAAATAGTTCGCGATATTATCAACTTACAATATTTGTGTTTTTCTTCTATCGTTATGATTTATGTTATTTAGGAAATAAAAATGTTAGTTATAGTTTGTCCTTTTTTGATTGTCCATCTGTACTCATCATAAAAGTTGATTATTGTGTCAAAATATTTTCTTAATATTTTCATTTTTGATAGCTGATCTCCTTTGTGGTATATATGTCAAGGACAAATTTTCAAGGATTATTGTTATAACATACGAACAAAGCAGCAAAGCAATTTTATTTCTGGGCATTGACAGACCTAAATAATAATAAATTATTACAGCATCAAGATTTCTAAATAAAGGTTGTTTTTTTATCGAAAGTGTGCAGATTTAGCCTAGAAATAGTACACCAAATTGTAGTAGTTTCATATGATCCGGGTAATAACAATCCATTGTCCTGTGACTCCTGTCCGTTTATTAGCAAACAGTCTTGATATCGTCGACTCTTTCATGAAAATATTGCAATGGAATCAAGGTGTGATATTTTGTATGGCAGAAAGAATTATTGTCATATGAAGTTGTGACAGCACACAAAAAAAATTGTTCCACATGATACAGGTAAATCTATGCTAAACCTTGGTCTTATGACCAATAGAACTGAGTCAAAATAATTATAGTTATGTCACAATTAGATATTAAAGGTGTATGCCTCCAAATGAGTCAAAATATGTCGAGAAAAATCCACAACATTTCGATTTTAACCGATCAAACATAAAAATTACAGTCAGATCAGCGCTGAAATAATTTTAATGGTATTTAATTGTAAAACTGGGGAAAAAATTAATTGGTATCTATTAAGTTTTGTCAGACTAGCGCCGTCTACCTTTTCATCCTGTAAGATTAAACGATTTTAATAGTTTATAGATCTTAAATATGCACAAATCAGCTGCGGTTTTATATTTTAAAATATAATTTCTTTTAATCGTTTTACAACGCATCTTCAATCTAATTGAAGAAATCTAACGTACAGAAATGAAAATTCGAGGAATTTTTTTATATTTTCCTTCATACAGGTATCAAACTTGCAACCTTATGGTTAAAATGAACCCAAAACGGCACTCCGGTGCTTCCAGGGGGGGTAATTTGACAAATAAGGTTGAAACTATCATTGTCGGTTTGATGACAATTTTATCAGTCACGACGATTTTATTTGGCTGATAAAAAAAATTAACCTCTCAAATTAAACTAAAATCTTTGATCCACGGCGATATAAGCGACTAATGACTGTACACGAAACATCACGTGCGCGATATTCGCCCCCGGAAACATCTATGTCCGTGGGTGCTGAAGCTATTAGAGACGCTCTGATAACATCTTGGATATTCTTTAATTACATGTATTTCTAATCATCTAGAGATTGAATTAGATATTAAAACAACATCATTTCAGTGCCATGAAAATGTGTTTGTCTACCATTTCACGCCATTATCGGGAACTAAAATGACAAGAAAATGTTAGTAGCAGTTGATTAGGCCTATTTAATCGGTATTTCAACGAACTTCGCATTACATTACACCGATAAGAGAGCGACAGGAAACCGTCGGAACGGGGAAAACAATCCGCTTTAAACTGAAACCTTAAACGTGGAGCAATTCAGGAAATTATAACAGAAATTCTAGCTGTAATAAGCGATTAATCAATAGAAACCCATGCTATTAAATCTGTACTAGGTGAATAAAATTACGATATTATACCGGCGAAAGTTTCAGTGGCAAGATAAACGGGTCCGATGATTGCCATTTAAGTGGTTTAATTAGACAATAGAATTGCTAGGACACTTTGAAGCATTTAGCAATCTCGTTTATGATCCAATTTCATTGAAAGACTTTGTCTTGAAAAAGGGGCTTTGTTCTATTGTGAATCCATAAGGTTTCCTGATGGCAGTGCAATTGACAAATTCTACTTCTGAAAGATGAATGAAAGAGAAATTCCGGTGTTAAATAATCATAACTATCTCTAAACTGAAGACAGATCAAAGAAAAAATACCAATAAGAGTTGTCTAAAAGAACGCGTGCATCAGCGCACCATCATACAGTTTTTAGATGAAACTGAAATTTTGTTTGTGTTACTGGCGTTGTTATAAAATAATGGCAGTTATTCGGTCGAAGATTTCTTTGCACATCTTTCAATAATTGTTTGCTCTAGCAATATGTTTCTCTAGACACCAAATTGTCACATACGCAGCTGTGACTATCATTGTTTAGCAAGTGTACGGATGCGTTTCAGGGCCATCACGTCAAAGAACTTTATTGCGCGTGCACGTTTTTGTTTATCGCGACATGGTCGAACAGCCTTGGCGAACTTTTTGTCTTCTTCATATTTACATTTTTTACTGCTTTAGATTTATTTTTTCATTTTGAAACCAGATATGATTTTTGGAAAAAAGTTCAAAAATGACTTTCTAGGTATTCTGTCAAAGTATCGGATGAGATGTATAACTGAATTACCGCATAAATATTTAGACTTGCCTCATCTTTAGGCATGAAAATATACACACACAAAAAATGAAACTAACAGTACAATAACAACCCCTTTCATAAGGAAGTCAAAGTTTTGGATATTGTATTAGTTGATAAACATGTGAGAAATAAAAACCATTTGCATGCAAGGGATTTCTTAGTGCAATACAGTAGGATTATTGAAAAAAAATGTTCAGAAACAATGGCGCTTGTCAAAAAATGAACTCGACGCTGTATCATACTACAACACTGAATTTCACCGTACCATTTTATTTAAACTTTACGTTATTTTGCTTGCAACTAAGTGACTTTTAAAATAACATTTTATAATTATCTATCTTACTGAAGTTACTCATTTGTTCGGTTTTAACTGAACGACAAATGTATTGAACATGTCAGTTATTTGTTTTCTGATGAACGTTAATTCTACAGCGTCTAACAATATTCTTCGAGCAGACGACTATTAAAAACAATGTAACAGCATGTTTAACAAACGCTCGGATCCGTTCCTACAGTAACGTGCAGATGCTGCGCCACAATTGTTTGCTTTTTTTGTAATGAAAAATCGATTTCTTTGTTTGAAATTTTCGTGTTTTTCATATCTGTCAATTTTCAATAAGTGTCCTTTAACTCTATAGAAATGCACGGAGTTAAGAGACACTGCGGAATCGATAAGGTACACAAAACTTTCACGAGAGACAACGCAGCAGCACGTGCACCTTGATTGAATCATAGACAAGCGCCGTGTGCGCGTCTCTGCTAAAGTCAGGTCACACCAAAATTTGTAATTAATAATTTATAAGGGAATCAAATGTTTCCCACGAGAAATGTATGGAAATTCGCATGCGTATCCTAGACAGTGATACTATCTCATCGCCTTTTGTCTTCTTTTTTCTTCTTCGAGAAGCGCATAAAAATTTGCTCCCGCAATTCCATTGTTGATAGTTTTCTTTTAAGTTTGAATGGAATACACAGGAAACAATAACGAAACGATGCAAAATGCACATGTAAGAGTTCATCAAAAGAACACTTAAGTATAATGGCGATGTTAAATCATATATACTTGAAGTATCTTTTTGATAAAAATATTATGCGATCGTTTCCTCCATTGCTTTCGACACCTGAATTATATTTAGTAGATCTTTAATTTAGCAATTCCAGTCTGGCAACTTGCAGACGTATTCTTTTACTGTGAATGGTGTTAAACCAGTCGACGGCAAGTCGTAAAAGTTTAATTAAAACATACGGACAATATTGATATTATTTTATGGCTTGAAATATTGCGGAATTTCACCATTTTGGTCGCACAGGCAGCACCTTTTTAATGAATTCGAATATAACGCGTGTCGTATCTCAATATTTTATCATTGTTTACAACAGTTATATAGTCTAGAACTAGCAGGTGAAAACGAAACATTCCCCTAGACACCGATATAAATACCATTGTCATATTGCAAAATCGCCTTCGGCAATAATAATTATGAAACAAAAGCTTTCAAAATAACGGATTGCAGTCATGCTAGGTCGAGGCTGACTGAAAATAAATCTTTTAGCAAATATAAACATTTCACACAAAGAGCTAGATAATTTGTGAACATTATGTTCCGTTGTCCTTATGTATACATATGACCAAACGAAACATTTATTGATATAGCAACACACGAGTAAACATTATTTCAATGAACTTTAATATTCACCCAATTTTCATTTAATTTATTCATTCATTTTTTTTAAATAAAACTACTTTAATTTTTTTCAGTCGCAAGTGGCTGCCGTCTATCAAATATTAGAATTATACAATAACAAAAAAAAATAATATTAAAAACGGCCGGTACAAGATTTTTTTATGATAAACAAAAATTCTTTTTAATAATCAAACTGTTATCTTGATAGCGTGTCAACTTTAATGAAAAACAAAAAGATAAAAAAAAAACACATTTAAAAAAAAGAGATAATATTGATAATTCATATCAGTGAATACCGTTGTGAGAGAAGTATATATTCCGATCAAATAGAGTTAATAATATTCTTATACATAGCTTTAGAACAATTTTATCAAAACTGATTTGCAACTTAAAAAAACAACTACATGTAGCTAGGTTTTCTTATATTCAAAACAGAATACAGTTTATTGTCTAAATTAATTTATTGTTGGAATCTAGCGGTTGATTTGTCCGCCTGATTAAGTGCGCAGGTGCAGAAGGTAAGGTAACTTCATCCGGGACTTCATTGTAACTAGGCACGTGCGAAAGATCATACGGTGTCATAGTAAACAAAAAGCATCCAATGGGAATCGTCACAGCAGCCGCAAATTCGTAACCGCTTTATCAGGATCAAACGAAATGAAACGAGATTATTATTTTCCGAACAATTGATTTGGAAATTTATTTTAATGTAGAAGGGTTTAAATTACTATAGCACCTATCAATAATTTTGGGGACCCGACATCATGTGCGCGTTTACTGCGCGTGCCATATGGGGCCCTCTAGTTCCATACTATTTTTTCTGTAAATGTATTGAAACGCGAACACATGTTAACTAATGATAGTGGTTTGCGAAAGTTAATCGTGATTTTTAATTGAGAATCGATTGAACTTGTCATTCCAAAGCAGTTGACAACAAAGCAAAAATACGGAAGGTTATGGCATGAAAATCTTATTACGACACTTAGTCGACCTATACAAGACGTTCACGTGGTGTTATCAAGTGCTCTTCGTTCAAAATATAACCGTAAGTTTGAACTTTTCGAAGAATGGCCAACTTTTGATTTATTTTCCCTGTTATATATTCCTAACCTCACTTAAACAGCAAACTAATTTACTCTATTTGAAATCTGCTGGAGAATCATCAGTCTTTAAACTGTTTTGAACATGCCAATCTTCACATGCCAATCTTCAAAAAAAAGGAATATAAATCATTAAAAAGAAAAAAAGAATGCACACGGTTTTAACATTTGCATTTAAAACGCTTTTTTACTATTTTGATTCCGTTCGATTCTCTTGTTCAACTAAAGATATTAAAAATGGCTGTCATTTTTAAATGACAAAAATAAATACAGACTAAATTTCTATCTAGACTCAAGTTAACTTTCAATTAATCTTTTTTTTATTATTATTATTTCTTCTGGTAAAAGGTTTATGTTTAAAGTATTTTAGTCTATTTCTTTAGAGCTGTTTACATTCCGCATATTAAGCTGCTTTGATTATTCACTAGATAGTTTAATCGCCTTATTTACTTGTTCTCGAGCGCAAACATGGATTATTTGATATAATTTACTGCGCTCACTTAAGTTGTCATGCCGATAATGAAAAAATAGGACTGGAAAAATAGCAATATTCATTACTCTTTGATTCTTCCGTACATTGATTGGGAAACATATTGCTGAATTAAACCTGCAGAATTAATCTGAGTCAACTGTTGGAATATGATAGAATAAGACTCTAGCAAAGCATAGAAAATAAAGTCCGACGAAAAAAACAACAACAACATACTGTCAGAGATAACGAAGTTCTATTTCAATTATTGATAAAATTGTATTTTTTTCTAAGCAGAAATAACTTTAGACGTTTTATTATGTTTTAATTACATTACTAGCGTCTCTTTAAATCTATGATGCTAGATTTTTTGCATAGCTGTAAAAGCAATTTTCAATAATTATCGGCAATTGGAACGAAGACAGGAAACATTTCTCGCTTCATATACCATACAAAGACATTTCAAATATTTGAGTCATACACGCATTACCACTGAGCTGAAAATGCGATTCTCATGTCGGGGCTCTTGAAAAGTATAAGAGGCTCTCCAGCAGCCGTCATGAACTGAAATGTCATCGATAGAGCACAAAACGTGGACATAAGTACCCCAACAAGTGCCAAATGTCCCAGCAAGCGTCGCCAGAATGCCCACTGGTTCCCACGTTACAGCAGACGACATAGCAGACGACAATTTGAGATGATTAATGCGCGCTCTTAGACCATCTCTTCACAATCAGGAACGTTCACTATTGAGATATTAGATGATTTGATTAGCTTCCATTAGAACAGATATGAAAATTAATTGGTAAAATAGCTGTTAACATAAAAACGCAGAACTGTTAGAATCTGTATTAACGGGGAGAGTGCCGACAATAGGAGGGCGACAGAATGTTGTATCCCTAGGGAACGACGCTTTGTCATAATGATTTCAGATAAAGAACAAAACATTTGACAAACGTTCATTTTATAATATCAAATTTGCATAGGGGCAATTAACTGAGCGTAGATTCCGCAGCTGAACGTTAAGAGATGGATGTTTTAATGCCCGTGCTAATTAAATAATGAAGCGACAAAGCGTCATTTCCTCGAATTAAGCCATAATTCTAGACAAACAATCTGAGAGAAGACCGTCTACAGGCCATTCCCAGAAACATCAGTGTCGAATTTCCTTTTGTGAAACTTTTCTTTGATGTTGGAATGTCGCCACCAAGCGGTCTTTAATCCTTAAAGAATTTCGACTGAAAGACTACCATTGATTTTGTCTGAGTCACTGATAGTGAGAAATAATTAGAATTGATATGAAAACGAATAATTAGAATTTATATTCTTGAAAATTCTTCAGACTGCAGGGTATGCACGCCCGCCTCTTTATCTGGAATTATGGGAGCCCAACGCCTTCATGAGTTATTATGATAATTGAAAAAAAAAGTCCGGACAATTTTAAAACACTTGAAAGGCGCATAATATAATTCTAAGTACAAGTCTTTTAAAAGATTTTTAATGATAATTTTTTTTTCATACATAATTATGAGAAACATTTAGTAGAATTTTTTTTGACAGCATTAAGGTTTTTTATGGAAATGAACATTCTTACAAAGATACATTGTGCTATTTTACTTTGAAATAAAATTGGGGACCTCCGTGGCCGAGTGGTGAAGGCTGATTTAAAACCACTTGGATTCTTTCGTTCCAGGGAGCTACTCAGGTGCCTGCCTGTGCCTGAAATAATACTACAATGTAGCTACAGGGGTCCTCCATGGGTAGAACATCATTTGTGCCAACTGGCGTATTAAATGCGCCAATTTCACACTATGAAAAAAACAATTACAAAATGAACCAAGCGGCTTGTATACTTTTTTGACTGTATGATGATCTGAAAATGTTGTAATGGTATGTTCATAAAGAATAAGTTTATTATGGTGTAGCCCTGAAAACACCCTTTGTCAAAATGTCAGGAATCTTAAAGGGACTCCACTGAGGTTTAAAAGCCTAAAAACATAACATTTGTTGAATTTCTTACAAGAATGAGCTGGGCACTTTAAAACAGAAATATATGCACAGATAGATAAGAAATACTAGTATACTTTGAAATAAATTTAAAATCATATATGTTATGCTTTTCTTATCCCGATTTGAGTGAAAAGCGTTTAAACGCTTTTTATTTGGGTCATTTTTTTACAATTTGAATAATTATTCTGGAAAAACGAATTGCGCGAATGATCTGAAATTTTGCACAAAGATTAGTGGTCTAAACCTACATCAAATGGTACATTTATTTGGAAAAAATATTTTCAGTCCCATCATGTCAAAAAAACTCAGTGGAGTCCCTTTAATCCACCAAAATTGGCTCTAGAAAGTGGGTTGTCCGTTTTCTTTTCAGGAAAATGATCATGTCTAACAATATAGTTTTGCAGCAGTTGTTAAAAATCCATCAGGAATCTAAAGATCGAAAAAAAGGTTGATTGTGTATACGTGATTGTTATGATTTTTACGCTACTTTTACCGTCGCAGATGTAAAATAGACGAAACTGTGTAAAGAAAAAGCGCGTATAAAATGTAAAAATTATACACAAAAACTGCCAAAAATACAATTTATGGAAGCCTTGGAGGGTCACTTTTGAGTTTCGACTTACGGATGTTTTACTTTTGACTTTCGACTTTTGATTTGTGACTTTTGATTTGTGACTTACGTCTTATAACTTTTGGCTAACCCATTTTACACGTTTTTAGAAGCTGAAAGCAGCAACTTTGGTTTCAGGTATGTTTTTTAAACGTTTTAAATAATTTCATTGAGATTTTTCATGGAGGAGATGATGTGTTAAGGAGGGAATTAATGTTATTTGATATAATCCCATAGTGGTAATATATCAGACTTTAATTCTACAAGTGTGACTGTGTGTTTTGTGCAATCTGCTCTATGTTCTAAATATGTTCATTATATTAGTGCTTATACATCACAAAATCTGTCCATGAGTAACAAACAAATAACTGTTTTACAAGTAGACAGGGAATACAAGTTTTACGTCTTAAAATGGCATGGTGCACAGTATTAAACATGTATCGCAATTCAGCACTTTATTTAGCTAACACAGAATCAGTATTTCTTTGAAGTACTTAGATAGTGTTAACCAATTTCATAACGAACAGCAAGTGCTATGTTCATACACACAAGTACAAAGTTATAATTGTGATCGAGGCACATTTGCATTTAGCATCAATGTCTAATTTTGTTGTATATTTTAACAATTGAGAAAAAAACACTTAAGAACAAAATATCCTACTATCATTTTAAATGTTGTTTTTTTTTCGTACCTATCAATCTTTAAGAGACGGAGCTAGAAGATTTACCCATTTTATATACTATGAATGTATAAAGATTTAAATAACAGATAAACTCTTATTTCAGACACAACTACTAGACAAAAGGTAACGAGGATGAAAACCTTGATGTTTATCTGTGTCTTCATCATTATACTGTTCGGCATTACCAAAGCTACAGTGCCAGATACAAGTACAGTAAATAGAATTTTTAAACGCTTAAATTTAAAACGTAGTAATGGAATATATACTCCATTTGAGACTGTGTCTGATGTTATAAACAGAGAAATACAAACACAATGGACAATGCATAGGATACCGCACAATGTGGCGTAGGTTAATGCTGGATTACCACATGTACCTTAAGGAGGACGACGTCATGGAAATAATGAGAGCGCTTGATCCAGTTGATATTGAGATGCGGAAAGCTTATCGCTTATGCCGACGCGTATACTACGCCAAAGGACCAGTTTTATATGACATATGGACAGTTGAGACAAATGTAAACCATTAATATTGCTGTGAATAGGTATAGTAGAAAAATAATATGGTTAGAGGTTTCGGACTCAAATAACGACCCACGCCTTATTGCAAGATATTTTTGACACCTTTAATGAACAATACCAAGTCCCCCACCCAATACTACGTTGTGATGTTGGTATGGAAAACTGCATTGCTTTACTATTGCAGGAATACTTCAGACACGATTCTACAGATCCGATTGCTGGTACTCAAAGCGTTGTAGTTGGAAAAAGCAGCACATCTAACCAACGCATTGAGAAGTGGTGGTGTACATTACGACAAAATGAAATCCATTGGTGGATTAATTTTTTTCAAAAGACTTACGCGATACATGTGCATTTAATGATCTGGACCAGATACAATGTGAGAACTTAAAATTTTGCTTTATGGACCTCATACAAACCGAGTTAGACCGGATTGCACATGAAATAAGGCAACATACCTTCTGTTATTTATGGTAAACCTGACACACTGTTTTTTGTACCAGGTCTGTATGAGACTCACGACTTCGGCAATGTAGTTAACTTGAGAGACGTATATATTTGCAAAGAACATGTATCACGCCAAAAAAGACAATGTGAGGAATTCGTAGAATTAGCACCCTTCTGAAGCCAGATCTACAGATGCCATTGGACGCCGTTCAGCACTACAACTGTGTACCGAGTTGAACGATTTAATTTTGAGAGTAGATTTAATATAAATACGCTTTGAAACGGCTATTTTTTTTTTGTGTGTTATGATGATAAATACTAGATTACTATAGGTTAAGTTTCAAAAAATGAAGTTTTAAAGTCATAAAGACGATAGTCTACGATTTCACTTCATTTTATGGTAGTTTGAAGATATTGGTTTGAAAATATTGAGCAAATTACAATATATTTGTAAATTATCATTTAAGTTATAACCACTCTAATTTGCACTATAAGGATTGTAAAATTGACAACATTGTTAAGTGGTATACCTAAAGGACACATGTATGCAAAATTTAAGCAAAATTTACTGTACGGATTTGGAGTTGTAGGCATTATTATGAGTCAGAACATATACATCAAAAAGGCTTTTAAAAAGAAATACATGTATTGAAAGTCTAAAAAAATATCTTCTTATTTAACATGTTTTTGCAAAGTGTTTTTGTTTAGATGCAAAAAAAATAAAATTCTTATAATGAAACTATGCATGTTAAATGATGACTTTTCTCGACACGATAGAAAATTATGCATGGGAAATTTTTTTCTCTACCCCCCATTTTGAACAAATTTCTATCATATCATTCTAAAAATTTCGAAAATCACTGAAATTACATTTGTCAAAGGGCTTTATACAAAGTTTGGCTAAAAATCTCTCTTAGAAGTATTATTTGATTCATTCTGAAAATAATGGGAAGGGTTTTTACCGGCTTGTTTGTAAAAATATTAAAGCATTGAAAATGTTAAAATATGAACGTATTTTTGCTCTTATATTAGGCATTATTAATTAGGCCCAAATGAATAATCTGTAAAAAATGATAATAATAGAAAACGAGCATATTTTTCCATCTAGATCTAAATATAGTTAGAAAAATACAAAAATACTGTTTAAAAGAAAAAACGAAGAAAAAAAATGTTGGCTCCTATGGGTTTCAAACCCACAACCTGTATCTGTTCTATATCAAGCCCTGGTTACAAAAAGGCTTCCCGGCTAGGAATAGAACCTCGGTCTCCCGCGTGACTGGCAGGGACACTTTCCACTATACCAAATGCCACAGGGGGAGAAAGATATGCAGCCATACCGGGATTTGAACCCGCAACCCCTTACAGGGCTAGTTCTGTCCCGACCGAGAGTGCACATCATCTACTGAATAGATTCGTACCGTGACATATAAGTGATACGTGTAATTTCAAGTATGTGTAATTAGATTTAAACGTCTTATTCATTCGCAACATATAGCAACCATAACTTTATAGAATGTATTATGGTAACTATATGTAAAAGGAATATATATGATTGTTATTTCAAAAATAATAGTTGATCTTTGTAATAAATTTTCTCGTTTTTTAATTAAATTTTGCCTTGTGACTATTCACTTATAATTTATCACTTTTTACTTATGACTTTTATCTTTTGACTTTTGACTTATAACTTTTGTCATTTGCTGTTACTCTTGCCTTGGTATAAACATTAGTTTAACTTGATTTTAGATTAGTGCAAAATAAGCAAATTTGTGATACAGTCACCAAACGCAAGGGAGCACATCAGCCGAGAGTGGTGTTGAAGTCATATAATGTTTACAAGTACATTTAGCCACTAGCCTCATTTTTGCATTAGAATTATTGCATTCATATGATTTTATCATATGATAGTTGATCTTTTTTACGTGAAGAATCAACATCAATTGTTTTTGTAATATCACATGTATAGAAGGTTTAATTCGGAACATTCATTCATAAGTGCCGTCTATTAAAGTAAATAAACTGTTATTGATAAATAAGAATTTTTTATTCAGATTAAACAGTTCTGAGCTATTTTCTAGATGTGTAGCTTTATTACAATTTTTCATTAACATTTTACATCTTGAAATAGATTATTTAATTCTTTGTTGAATTTAGTCACGGTTGACTGGTACGCTATTTTTCCGTGTTCACTATTAAAGAGGGAACAAGCGCTAGGCATTATAATACATTAAATTAAAGAAGATATAAACGGAATATTATGTAGTAGTAGCTTTTTAAGGCTTTGTATATTGCTACGAGCAGCGGTGGAAAAATGATATCTCGCAAGACCGAAGGTCGAGTGAGATATCAATTTTCCAATGTTGTAAGTAGAAAAATGCATATTTAATCTATTTAATGATAAAAATACATTGTCCTCATTTGTTTACAATTTATTATTGTGTTATTGTAATTTTGTTATAACCAAAATAAACTTGCAATTTACAATCAGAATAAACAGTATTTAAATGTTGCAGAGAATTTATTTATCTATGTAGAGATAATGTTCCATTAAAATTATATGTAAGAGGTTAAAATGAGCAAAGTAGAAATAGAATATCAATCACTATAGAAGTAAACTGTGTGGAACCAGCCAACTCCCTCAACAGACTACCTAAATATACCTCTACCGAGAGACCACGTTACCAAAGGTTTATTTACCTCACGGTCTAGACCGTGACAGGTTGGCAGAGCTATCAATAATTTTTTGGAATAAATGCGTTTAAACAGATAACAACAAACATTTCTAATTCTACAACCGTGCTTTATTTTGTTTAACAAAATTGTTGTCTTATAAGAAAACAAATGTATTAGATATGCAAAACAAACTGCATTTGCGCTTCATTATATTTAATTAAAAAAAAAGAGAGATAAGAAATACAGAGGCTAACATTTTTTTCTAAAATAGCACATATGCCTTACTTAAAAGCTAACACTAAGGAACAGCTTAAAATGAACACTGCCATCAACAAAAACTTCAAGTATTTACGTCACAGAAGACATATATGCATGCAATATTTCTACAAAACAACACATTGTGATACGTTACTGATGAAAAACTAAGAAAATCATGAGTGTTTTAACAAAGCGTTTGAAAACATAAAATAAATTAGGTAAATTAGCAACGTTAGAGTGTTTGTATTATTATTATAATTGAAGTCAAGATTTTTTAAATCATTGTCAGAGCGTTATTTCTTCATTTCTACATGTTCAAAAGAAAGAAAAAACAAACAGTCTCTCGCCAAAGATTTCCTAGTTAACTTTAAATAACGTCCACATTTTTTTTCTCGAAGTATGACCAATTTTATATGTAATGGAAATCTCAAAGTCTTTCGTAATGAGCATACCCCCAACCCGAGGCATGTCCATGTCAAAAAAGGGAATTTTTAACTTAGGAGAACGATTTGATTTTATAATCAAAAGTTTTGTTAACAATACAATGCACTCTGTCTCGCCGAGATATATCTGCCAGTAAATTCAAGTTGATGCCTTCAACAGTTTTTGAGATAATTATGAGCTTAACAAAATCTAAGTATGAAAAAAAAAAACAATAAAAAACAAGACTTTCTAAAATTTATGATAGCTAAGAAGTATGTTTCTTACTGCCTTGCCGAGCTA
Organism: Ruditapes philippinarum; assembly: GCF_026571515.1. Classification (NCBI taxonomy): domain Eukaryota; kingdom Metazoa; phylum Mollusca; class Bivalvia; order Venerida; family Veneridae; genus Ruditapes; species Ruditapes philippinarum. Next base: position 25,982 of record NW_026859493.1, read on the forward strand.
TATGAACATGCAAAGTTTGATTTCGATACCTTTCATATAAGTTTTAAAATTTACAATGTGCAAATACTGAAAATTATGAAAGCCAGAATTATGAATTCATGATTTTTCACACCTTTCTTTGTCTCACGATGACCTGTCTATCGATACAAGTTTTATACCATATTGGAGATATGGACAATATAAAATAAACGTGGCGAGACGTGAATTGTGTGTTTCAATAAGCGTCCACAATAAATGGTGGGGTTGTCGAGCGTCTGAAACAAGTGTGAAAAGGTTAACCCTCGTATTCCGAAAATCTCTGAATATTTCCATAGACAATAACGAAAAAACCAAATCACCAGTGTTTGCACATTTTGCATTGCTAAACTGTACTACTTTCCACTCGGAACGAACGCTGTGTTGCAATGAAACCTCTTAGTCTTCTAAACTGGCTCCGAAAACTTGACAAATATGTATTGCTGATGCTCTTGCAACTGCTTTGTAGTTGAAACCATTCGACAGCACGTCCTTAATCCCTACAGGTAGCTTTACTAGAATTTAAATTGAAAACATTAAAAGTATGTGTTATCTCAATTGAAATGAAATACCTATATATACAAAATGAAATACAAAAAATCCCTTAATACATAACTTTATTTAATTTTACCCATGAAATATGGTGCAATATCAGTCAAATATATTTCATATTTTTTAAAAATAAATATGAAATATAAATATGAAAGTGGGCGGAGTCAAAACTCATATTTATTTTAAGGGACTTCTTTCGCCGTTTTGTTTGAAAAATCTGATGAATACAAAACAACTTTTTCTTGAATATTGTTTTGAAAACTATCTAGCATGATAGAAAATGGTCTAACTAAGAAAATTAATCCGAACACCAATATCTTTAATTCAGTAATTAACGCTGTACAGACGTTTAAAGAGTTGTTTACATGACGTCACAATGTAGCGCCAAACAGCGCGTGCTTACGCATAAATTACTGCGCGCTGTACAATTGCAGTTGGTAGCAAGCAAGGGGATTCGTTACCGTTTTCTTTGATAATGAAATAAAATAAAAAGGTTATTTTTTCGTTTTTCGTGAAATATGGTATATATTTTCACTCAACATGATAAAATGCCACATATTTTCACTCGCCGTGCCGGCTCGTGAAAATATGTGGCATTTTATCATGTTGAGTGAAAATATATTCCATATTTCACGCAAACGAAAAAATATCCTCTTAGTATTCAAAAGTTTATATACAAATAACATGTACTTTGTACTTGGTAGGTGTCCTAAGTTATTGATATTGAACAAGTGAATAATAAAGTTTCAATATTATATCATAACTGGTTTATGGGACCATATTTCATAAACCTTCTGACAAAACATTTTAGCTTTAAAAATGGGCATCAGTATGTCAAATTGTGAGCCACTCATACGAAACTTGGTCATTGACCTTAGATGTCAACACTTAAAATGTGTTTGAAGTTTCAAAGGAATCGCTAAAATAGTTTTTGCGAAACCATTTTTCATGAAAATTCTAAACAACAAATTCAAAGTCGAAAAAGAGGCATACTTTGATAACAATGCAATTCAGAGATTTCTTACTTAAGTGTCTGAAGTGTGTAAAGTTTCAAAGCTGTATGATTTATTGTTTTTGAAATACCATGTTTCATGAAACTTCTTAATTACAAATTTCTTTGTCAAAATAAGGCCTATAATTTGGTCTCTATTCAATATAAGATGGACGAAGAATGAACTACGGGTGGAAACCGATTGAACTACAGCAAACAACAATGCGAGACTGATTTGGATTTAAAACTGGAACCTATACAAAAAAATAAAGCGTTTGATTCATACGCTGTATGTCAATTTGAGATTATGTATCCCTGTTCCGGAAATCAAAATAAAAAATGGATACCAAATGCAATGCAATGCAAGCAAAATATTTTCTTTTCTTAATCAATTAAAAAGGCTTATATAAGAATAACATCTGTCCTTGCATATGTACCCACATATTTTGTTTATAAATAAGTCTCCAAGAAACTTAGGTAAATGAACTTACCTCGTCTGAATCGTTGTCATATTCTGCCGTATTTTCCTTGGAAATAATGAGGCAAGCACGTGGGACAGTAACAAAATCCATAAGTCAAAAATCAAAAGTCATAAATCAAAAGTCATAAATCAAAAGTCATAAGAAAATAGTAAAATAAATCTATAAGTCGAAACTCAAAAGTGACCCTCCAAGGCTTCCATAACAATTAAATATGCACGAAAAATGTCATTAGATTTTATTTGTAAACACTGGCTTTCTTCAGTAAACATGTTTTAAATCGAAAATGTCTTTGCACTTTTTAAGAAGAAATTATTATTCTGCGACATAAATTTACAACAATTAGGCCAATTTAAATACATCCAAGGGAGATATCAACATGGACTATCTTAAAAAAGATTTATTCCCTAATCAGTAGCATTTACATATTTCATTCTGTCCTTAATCGAGCTTTTTGACACCACAACAATAAAGGGTGGGAGCCCTTTGTGCTCACTATTTAGCCCCATAACCCATAATCCAATGGACACTCAAAGCATCGGTGCCCTACAAGACTACGTGTGAATAGGCTAATTTATTACTTTTCAAGTTGCTTTTTGTGGTGAAAATTGGTATGAAATCGGGGTTCAAATCGCTCTCACATAAATCTTGCTACCGAACATGTAGGTCCATTTAAAAGATTTCCAGGGACCATCTGCGAGTAACTGTCATTGACACATGGTCACTTGAAAATTTCAATACAACCCGGTTGCTTAGACACAAGCCCCTTTCGCCAAAGATAAGTTTGTTTTTAAAGTATACAGTCTTTGTGCAATTTAATTTGTAAAGTATTATCGTTGAAATAAAACATGCAGGATGATGCATCATTCTCCATTATTTCGGTAATATTTTTTTATACTCTTAAGAGAATATTTCAACAGCCAGTAGTGTACTGTAGTAAACATGGTAGAACAAGATCTTTTACACAAAGACAGCACTAAATTCATTTTTAGTGTGCGTATTAACTGACCATTTTGCTAATCTGTCAATATTGTTTGGCTAAACATTGTGCATTATAAAAGGAAAAAAAATAAATATAACAATATTTTTATGTTTAGGACTATTGTTACCCTCGTACATAAATAGAAAGTTTTCCTTATGAAGGCGGGTATATATAAGCAGTTGTTAGAACAGCACATCTGTTATAATTCACATTAAGCTGTGGCGTATGTTGTGTGTTTCCGGTATGCCATTTTTATCAATCTAATATTACTGATTATAAAAGCGTCAACCATTGTTTTCAAACCTGATATCCTTTATAACTATTCAACTAAACATACACAATTTGTACAAATGAAATGATCGTTATTCTAGGAATTATGTACTGAAAATTGTTATAATACATACTATGACTCGGCAGAGAAAACATAGAAACAACCGAAAGACATTAACTTCTGAACGCTGGCAGTTCTGTAGATGAGAAAATAGTCTTTCCAAAGGAGAAAAGAAATCAGACTGTAAATTTCACTCGATAATACATGCCAAAGTTTTTTTATTACAAATTAATTATGTCACGATCATTTTACACATATGACACCTCTATTACATGTTGTGTTACCCATTATATCGGGCTTTAAATACTGTAGTAGGGCTCTATTAAGTGTGTTGTTAAATACAAAAACGTCACTTGGTTGTTACAAATAGCTGACCTCTTCGGCCTTTAGCACGGTCGCTCTATTACAAGATTGTCGTTGATGGTATTATTCGGGGTTTCTGAAAAAGCCAGGACTAAATTATAAAATCACATGACACACTAGTAAATGAGATAATGAGCACCCTCTGTAACCCCAGCCGTTAGCCTTTAGCTAATTATATTCATGTATCAACAAAAAGGGGTTTTACCGGCTAACAGCACTGACAAGAAGCGAGAAAAAAGGCCCACTGGTGTGAAAAATGGGTTCTGAAAAGCGCACCTGCTCCTTATCATGGTCAATCATAACGGAAAATAAATTAACGGTGCTAAATTTGGACCACAATGGGCGGGAATAAATCCATATGCACATGCATTTCTTTACGCATGGCAGCGTATGTTGCATGTGGTTTTTATGTTCTTTTTCATTGCTTTCTCTCTTTTTTTTCTTTTTTTTTGCGGGAAACTTTCTATTTTCCCTACTGCAGACTGTCCTTGAACGCCTTTTCATCAGTCAGTTAAAGAATGCCAGGTGAAATCTATAAAAGCGAAAATATTATTGATGACTCGCGTCACTTGGTTTCGTCCATGTTTACAATACGTTGAGGAACTTTGTCATAGTTTAAACAAATAAAACATGTATCACTGATGATGATGCGCTTTAAATATTGAATAAATACAGTAATATATTGACAAGATGAGCCTATTAATGGCGGTACTCCCCCGTCACCCCCCCCCCCCCCTGACGTCTTCAGTTCGATATCGGGAAAGCAATTACTTACTTTATGGGATTCCTTCAAACAAAGTAAGGTTTCCTCAAAACAATTTTACTGGTAGTTTTATGGTTACTACATTATTCTCTTGTCAATCTTTTCTAAAAACCGTCATGTTTACCTTTCTTTCAGTATATGAGCCGCGTCACGACAAAACCAACATAATGGGTTTGCGACCAGCATGGATCCAGACCAGCCTGCCTGACCAGGATCCATGCTGTTCGCTTACCAACTCTATAACAAGTAGAGAAACTGATAGCAAACAGCATGGATCCTGATAAGACTGCGCGAATGCGCAGGCTGGTATAGATCCATGCTGGTCGCAAACCCATTATGTTGGTTTAGTCGTGACGCGGCTCATATTTTTTAATTTCAGCGCTTATACTAATACAGCTTTAAATCACAGCAAAAAACCAAAGCTCACAATAAAAGTTATCTTCAACATGTTTAGGGTGCACAAGACGAGACAGACAAATTCTCAGGGGAAATGATATTCATAGATACATGCATGGAAAATTTGTTTGTGAAAATAGTTTTATATCAAATCGGCCGTTTGTCTTTATTCTTAAATTAATCAATATAAAATAGTGTACCATTGCCTGGTTATGTTACAAAATATACTGATTATAATGCACTTCACATGAAACTGTAGAACTGTATTTTACAGCAGACATTTTCAACAACTAAAGTTTGCTGCAGTTTTTTCAACGTCTTGATTTCCTTACCAATTGACGTTCCTGCAAATTAAATTTAATAATTACTTGATTATGTTACACAAAGGTTATTCCCAATGTACAACACATAAAATGATAAGACTATATTGCGCAACAGACGTTTCAATTTCTTAAAATGAGCCGTGTCACGACAAAACCAACATAGTGGGTTTGCGACCAGCATGGATCCAGACCAGCCTGCGCATCCGCGCAGTCTGATCAGGATCCATGTTGTTCGCTTACCATCTCTTTTATAAGTAGAGAAACTGATAGCGAACAGCATGGATCCTGATCAGACTGCGCGGATGCGCAGGCTGGTCTGGATCCATGCTGGTCGCAAACGCACTATGTTGGTTTTGTCGTGACGCGGCTAAAATTGCTTCATGACCTGTAAATGTCTTGATTTCATCTCTTTTTGACGTTAGTGTAAATTATATCTTGCAAGATGTTAATTATATTAGCACCTTGTCTCATGCAATCCGTGCAGTTTTATTGCATGTAATGCTATATATGCATCTGCATATCATACTGCATAGTGCTTTGAATTCATTCGGCGAAATCTTCGCAGGTTTTCTCTGGGAGCATATTGTCTGATACTTTCTGTTAATTTGAGATCTTCATCGCAAATGTACATGCGGCCAGGAAAATTAAACATTCTCATAACCATGCTAGCAACTACCATACAATCTCTTTATTAACAATCCACGGTGTCTCTTTTAATGATGAGGGCCCTTCATGTGACTGTTCGTTTTCCAAACACCATAAAAAATGACCTCACGATATTAGTTAACCACTTAAGAAAATAAGGGTTGGTTTGACTATTTGGTTTCAAATCACAGCAACACTATTAAAGTGGCATTATACCCGTCACAGAGAAAATGGTCAGTACTTGGGTTAAACTCCAAATTACTTTACATTTTGTCATAATTGTGTTCAGTTTTATGTTTTACTATGCAAAAATGGTCAATAAGCCACGTGACCCTAATACATTTCTTACCGTTCAGAATGTTCTCAGTAGAGGTCATTTTACAACAGTGGGACAGTCTTTATATAACTTAAGTAGTTTTTTACAATTTTATCCTAAACATTATTACTATCAATTATTGGTCAATCACAATTACAAATGTTAATCTTTTGAAATATAAGACTAATTTAGCTACAATTGACAGCGAAAAAAAAGAGCATAATGTCACTTTAAAGTAACATGATTTTTAGGGGTGATTGAAAGTCCTCAGATGCCACTCCGTACATTATTTTAGGCACCATCGGGCACTTGAGTAGAATCACCGACGTTCTGTACGTTTGCTGGCTAGTTTCCTCACACGAAAAAATTCAAATTCCTTGACTGAATTCCAAACACGGCAGTTTAAATTCTAATCTTACTGCCATGGTAGTGACCACATAGCTGCAATATGCATCTTGACAGTAAGAAATCAGTTAATGTTTCTGTACAGTGATATTTTAAAACTTTGTTGTTATATACAAATTCGAAACATGGCTATATGTAATATTGGCATTTAAGGTACCTTAATCAATTTAAATGTCGTATTTTACAAAATTATCAATAAGACGAGGTGAAATTCTAAAATGACATGCTTCATATTACACGTGACCGGAAACATCTTGTTAACTTTGTAACTTTGTTGCAATTTAAATATAAGCAAACTTAACTTAACCTATTAAATATGTTTCTATAACAACAGTTGACTAGTTTTATTACTAAAATTCAACCTAGTAATTAATGGAGAATCAGAAATTTCTACAATTTTGGCTAGGTGTAGCTAATTTCTGTGAATAGTAGGTCTCTTATGCTTAGTCTGATAACTTCCCTGGAATATGTCGCACTATTTTTCATTAATTAGAAGTTTTAACTTTTTATAAAAATGTAAGCAAACCTGCAACAATATGCTTCACAAATCAAAGTCATATGAATTGTTAATTACATATAACAAATCTAACTATACATAACCACATATTTCAAATATACATGACGACTCATTACCAACCTGACCATTTATAAGTAAACATTACAAACCAGGCCTTATATAACTACACATTACCAACCCGGTCATATAAACTACATATTACTTCCCTGCAATTATATAACTACACAGTACCAACCTACCCATATATAACTACACATTACCAACCTGCCCATATACATGTATAACTACACATTACCAACCTGTCAATATATAACTAAACAGTACCAACCTGTCCATATATAACTACACATTACCAACCTGTCCATATATAACTACACAGTACCAACCTGTCCATATATAACTACACATTACCAACCTGTCCATATATAACTACACATTACCAACCTGCCCATATATAACTACACAGTACCAACCTGCCCATATATAACTACACATTACCAACCTGCCCATATATAACTACATATTACCAACCTGCCCATCTATAACTTCATATTACTTTTCTGTCCATATATAACTACACATTACCAACCTGCCCATATATAACTAAATATTACCAACCTGCTAATCTATAACTTCATATAACTACTCTGTCCATATATAACTACACAGAAACAACCTGCCCATATATAACTATACATTACCAACCTGCCCATATATAACTACACATTACCAACCTGTCCATATATAACTACACAGTACCAAACTGCCCACCTATAACTAGACAGCACCAACCTGCCCATATATAACTACACATTACCAACCTGCCCATATATACTTACACATTACCCACCTACCCATATATAACTACACATTACCAACGTGCCCATCTATAACTACATATAACTACTTTGTCCATATATAACTACACAGAACCAACCTGCCCATATATAACTATACATTACCAACCTGCCCATCTATAACTATATATAACTACTCTGTCCATATGTAACTACACAGAACCAACCTGCCCATATATAACTACACAGAACCAACCTGCCCATCTATAACTACATATAACTACTCTGTCCATATGTAACTACACAGTACCAACCTGCCCAAATATAACTGCACAGAACCAACCTGCCCATATATAACTACACATTACCCACCTACCCATATATAACTACACATTACCAGCCTGCCCATCTATAACTACATATTACAACTCTGTCCATTTATAACTCGAAAGAAACCAACCTGCCCATATATAACTATACATTACCAACCTGCCCATATATAACTAGACATTACCAACATGCCCAATTATAACTACATAATTACTTCTCTGTCCATATATATAACTACACAGAACCAACCTGCCCATATATAACTACACATTACCAGCCTGCCCATATATAACTACACATTACCAACCTGCCCATATATAACTACACAGTACCAACCTGTCCATATATAACTACACAGTACCAACCTGCCCATATATAACTACACAGTACCAACCTGCCCATATATAACTACATATTACTACTCTGTCCATATATAACTACACAGAACCAACCTGCCCATATATAACTACACATTACCAACCTGGCCAGATATAACTACACATTACCAACCTGCCCATCTATAACTACATATTACCACTTTGTCCATATATAACTACACAGAACCAACCTGCCCATATATAACTACACATTACCCACCTACCCATATATAACTACACATTACCAACCTGCCCATCTATAACTACATATTACTACTTTGTCCATATATACTGACACATTACCAACCTGCCTATATATAACTACACATTACCAACCTGCCCATCTATAACTACATATTATTACTCTGTCCATATATAACTACACAGAACCAACCTGCCCATACATATAACTACACATTACCAACCTGGCCAGATATAACAACACATTACCAACCTGCCCATATATAACTACACATTACCAACCTGGCCATATGTAACTTTCCATTTCCAACCTAAACATAAATAAAAACATATCAACAACCTGGCGATATATTTCTTCTCATTACCAACTTCACATTTAACCCACGTGACAAACCTGCCAATAATAAGTAAACCTGTCAGCGCATAACCACATATTACCAAATATTACCATACATCAGCATACATCAGCATAGATCTTACAGTTCTGACAATGAAACTGCCCATATATAGTTAATTTTTTTAGATCAAATTGATACATGTTCTTCGGTCAATAAATAAATCACAAAATGAATAAACAAGTACAAAAATTAATCGCATCACTATGTGAAAAAAATCATATAAAAAACCTCGATTTTAGCACATTGTTGATAAATATTTAGGGGTGTTATGCTGTTTGAAAGACAGATCTGTGTTATAATAACTTCGGAAATGATTAGCCTTTGTACTTAATTCATACTAATGATTGTCAGAAAAACTGATTTACAAATGCATTTAAAGATAAAAGTTTGTTATTTTTATTTCTAGAAAGAACGCTTATTTACATTGTAAGCCTTTGAGACATGGATAAAGGTACTATTTTTTTAGAATCACAGATTTCATTATAGTAATAGCCATTCCATTTTAATTAGAGAATATAGCTTTTTTTCGTTTTTCCGTGGTGATGAAATTTAAACGCGGGAAGCGCTAGATGACATTGAACTGCTAAAATAAGACCGCAATTAAAATGATTTCACAATTTCACAGAACATTGGACATTATCTTGGCGTAAATTTAAATATTAATAACTGAAAATCCTACCCGCCATATTGCACGTATGGCTTACAATGCAGACGACATGCATTTCGTAAACTAGCCATCTGCCATGCGCGCCTTTGGAAAAAATAACGGATAATTTTGCAGGCGCCTCTCAAAGTGAACGATATTCGGTTTTGTAGTGCCGTGCACACGCATTTTCGTAAAAAACAATAGAAATCGCGAAACAAAGCGACGCAACTGAGGGGAAGCGTTGAAACTTTGCAGTGATTGTAAATGTATTGTTTTTGTTTCATTTTGTCTGATTTTCACCGCCAGATGTAAAAATTAGCCGTGACTCAATTCCCATGCAGCGTCAGCCAACGCCCAGACACTTTACGGAATCATATTTTTTTTATTTTATAATCCCGAACCAAATATGGAAATTCCGCCAATTAATTTCATTCTTAGCGCCTTTTATAGAAATGATGCGTTAGAGTCGGCATATTTCATTTTAAAGGTCACTGTTCCAAATTTAGAAATGCATTTTTAGTATTGTTCAGCATTACAAGCGGTGGTATTTGCGCTCTAAGATACTGCACAAAAATCTACAATAGAAAAAATGGAAGACTCTGTAAATCTTTTTGATTAACGCGCAAAGAATAAACGATTATATAGATATAGTTCCACCATCAAGTGGTTCGCCATATTGTAGCCTATTACCGAAACACACGCATGTACGCGTACCTAAAGACTGAAATGATGTCCAACATACAATACTAATAATCTGTAAACAAACATTTTATGACACAAAAACAGCGACAGGAATATCAGTGTAAAGGTAACTGATTTATTTACTGATTTCAAATATTAGGGATTTTTGTTGTTGTTTTTTTCTCCAATTATTATGTACAGGTAAAAGCTATCTTAAACGGAAAGGTTTGAGTAACAATCTAAGAAATTACCCAACAAAACAACAACAACAAGCTGAATATCAAACTTGCAGATAGATGATTTGAGACAGATAAACATGTGACTAATTCTCGTCCAGGGCCACTTAACACATGATGCGGGTATTTATTTTATGCACCATGAACCATTTCGCTAATTTTGTTTTCAAAAAAAAAAGACATTACATTAATTTTGCACAATTTATGAACTATTAAAATCGACGCTTATGTTAAAATAACTCACGTGTTACAAGTGACAGATTCTGACAGCAGTTAAATAGATCATTTAGAAAATAATTAATTATTGAACGCAACAAATCATCAGAAGCGTTACGGACAGAGTATCTGAATTTAGCGGTTTAACACGCAAAAAAATAACAGTCACGCAAAACTCATGTTTCACAAATACCGCGTGCGTTCCCTGGGCTGCACTTATCAATTTCTATTGACATCAGACTGGCATTGGTGCGTCCCGACATTCCTTTATATATTCCAGCACTAATGTACTGGAACGCGGACGATGAGTATTGGCATCGATCAGCTGTCGTCTGATACCCCAGTTATAGAAACAGGTCACGTAATTTCATAACAACTCACTCATTAATGTTGCATTGGTTTTAAGTAGTTCTATTTTAGGAGAACTTTAGTATCTGCTCATTTAATGGTGCTGTACTCATCTACAGTGCATGTGGCACCATTCAGCTGCTCATTAAATTGATATTTTATGTCACAGATTTTATACAAGAACTATTGAAAGTCCTGAATTTATCTTTTCAATTACAAAATCAATTTAAAACATTTAAACTTTCATCTTATCTGTAATGATATGTTTATATCTAACAAAAAAGGTGGGAGTTTATACTACAAAGTGGTTATATTTTGATTTTCAAATTTTTTTTGGAGATAAACATTTCGTATATTACTCTCAGTAAATCAGATTCTTCTTAAATCGTTATCATAAAATTATAATTGTTTGATCTACAGCATCTTGTAGCGTCCTTAATCTACACAAAACAATTGTAAATCAATATGATGGCATGTCAATGCTAATTATTTCTTTTTAATTCTTAAAAGTTCAATATTAAAACTAAACTGCTGTTTAAACAGAAAAATGCATCTTCGTCGTAATGCAAAATGCTAGATCTGAAGAGAGAAAAAAAATGTTGTTATATAATAATTTCACTCGGCATTCCTTCATCTGAGAAATCTAGCATCGTGTTTTAGCCTACACGAGAGGAAATCGACGTTGCCTTCTCGTTAAAATTAAATTTGTGAAATTAGTTTAATTTACATCACGATATTAAGAGATCAATCTGTGAATGCCACATTTAATGTAGATAAATTAACCTCCTGTTATAACAAGTGGCTATTTTTAAATTGTGAACTTTAAACAATTAGAGAAATGGACATTATTCATAAGGATGAGCTGGATTTTTTGTTTGTTTGTTTGGTGTTTTGATTTCATTGTAAAGTTATTACTCTTATTAAAATAACTATATACTTCAATACTAAAAATTCGATGATTCTTGGAGATTTAAAAAAGATAAATGACCCTGCTCCCTTATAAATAAATTTTTGAGTTTATTACCATAGTAAAAGCGAAAATGATATAAAAGTTTTAATTATTTTTCTAGTATATAATTACGATGTAATATTTTTTTCTGATCGAATGAACAAAAACTTGTATGATATTCCATTTGGAAAAATTAGACTTATTTAAAACATTAAAAAAACAATTAAATGAAAATAAAAATAAAATGATATCTCAAGTAAAGAATTTTAGCAATATTTTCAGTATTAAATGATTTATCATAACGTGTTGTTATATAACGATTAAGCATTTTATATGAAAAAAAAAATACTTGAATTTACTGGAGAAAATAATAGATTGTGTCATGTTGAACATTTTAATTACACGAAGCGTTACTCAGGTGTATTTATATTTTCACATGTCATACACGTACGAAATGAATAAATCATGGTAGTTCAAAACAAGACAAAAGTTTCCGTTCCAATATGCTACTAGGATTTTTTTCTGTTTTGTTTTTTGTTTTTTATATTTAAAAAGATGCTTGTTACTAGGCATTGATGCCCTGCTCTTAAAATTGATGAATTGGAAGGAATCAACTCATTTGCATACATTAAAATCCGACGCTCATTAAAATTTAGCAAAAAAAATGAGAGTTATTAAATACATCATTTGTTTCCAGAGCAACGTGCGGAATCAAGATTATGGTTTTGTTCTATGGAATCTCAAAGAGTCGTTCCTTTAACAGCTAAAATAACTAGATGGACATAAAAAATAGTCCGATGTTATAATATACAGCTGTATGCAAATTAGGCGCGCGCCAGTCGCGCGGGGTTTTACAAGCGCTTTGATAAAACTACGAACAAATCAAAATTTAGCTGGGCATAATTTTATTATGAATATTCAGTATATTTGACAATGAATGAAAAATGGAACTAAGTTTAAGATGACAAAGGAAAGAAATAATTAAATATATATGCGCGCTAGAAATATTTTTGCTAAAATTTTAATATTAAAAATATGTAGAAAAATATTCTAATTGCAATGCATTAATTTATTAAAGTGTACTGAGTACCGTCTTACAAATAGAATTTATTCGATAAATTCGTTTATTTAGAAATCTTATTTGTGATCGAGTTCTCGGAAACATTTTCTGTTTCTGATATTAAACAATTATGAATATTGGTAATACATCATTTGTCAACTTTATCAATGTTTGACAAGGGACTTAAATAAATGAAGTTTGCGTCATCGATAAAATTCCACAACATCAAATCTATAATATTCTGAAATGTCTTGATACAATTTAATTACACCTTCCATACGCTTTGTTTGCTTAACTCTCAGAGACAGACGGAAACTCAGAACATCGAAAGATAAGACATATAAAATGAAGTCAAAACAAACGCTTGTAAACAGTCAAAAGAAATTTTATACCTTAACAAACATTTACGTTCCCGATACAGTAAAGATGTACAAAAATGTTTATCGACTTTTCAACGGCATTGTGATTCATATTACCGCAAAAGCAGATAAGTGAATGTAAACATTAAATAGCTTCAAACCAATTTACTACAAACTGTCGCCGCCATACCGTAACATAAATGTGACAGCTTGCACGCGACAGAGGCGGGGCTTTAGACGAAGGCGGGACTTAACAGATGCGGAAGCTGAGTCGTATAAATACTCTAGATTTTGAATTTTTCGTCGGATTTGGTCGTTTTCGTAGTTTATGACATGTGAGTGTAATGCTATGTGACAAAAACATTAAACAAAAGACAAAGAAATGCTTTAAGAAGATACACTTAACTAATGTGACCAAATCCCGACGTTAAATTATTTTTCGTAACTTTCGCAAAATTAAGCATTACACAGCGAGAATAAAGCATCACCAAAAGTGCCTTAAAGTGACACTCAGGAAGTTAAGTCTGTGTTCAAATACTTATGAGCAAGATGCCAAAAGGATTTCTTGTTAAAAGGACAAAACATGCTGGGACATTTTCACATAGAATTCGCAACTTTTCGGATGATGATAGGAGCGAAAGCGGTTCAGATCAAGAGCACGTGCACACTAATTTCGGATCACCTGACTCCGGTTATTCAGCTTCGCCAGTGTTCGCTAGTTTCCGCGAACGTTACGGAGGCCAGTGCGTCGACTTCAACGGCTCCAGATCACCAGTGTCGTCACCACTTACTGTAAGTACGAACACTTATCCTTCACCACTGTACTACTCAACGTTCGACCGTCTGTCTGTTTGCAGTGATGTACCTTTAGATCTCAAAATTTCGAAAGATGTAGATGACAACGATAATTTGAAACCAATTGATTATTCTTTTACACCACCGAAATCAAATGACATTGATTCAAAAGCTGAACAAATTCTAAAACTTACACCTATAAGTCCGAACAAACGAAGAGGAAACAGCGAAAATTTGGAGAACAAAATCAAATCGACGAAAAAGCCAAAAGCTGCAAGAAAAATAAATTTCGACGAAGACAATTCATCCCCTGTTTCTGGAACAATAATTCGTAAACTGACAGACGAAGATAATGGTGGAAGAATAGTATGTGGTGATATAGACAGTAAGTTTAATTGTGTTGAAGTTACGCCTGAAGCAAAAGCAGAAATCGCAAAGATTGAGAATCGAATCGGAGACTATGTCTGTAGATTGTGTAAAGAACTCTTTGATGACGCCTTCAAACTCGCTCAACACCGGTGTTCGATGATCATCAACATTGAATATCGTTGTCCAGAGTGCGATAAAGTTTTCAACTGTCCTGCAAATCTAGCGTCTCATAGAAGATGGCATAAACCGCGACCAATAGTTAGCAAGAAAAGTAATGAACCAACGAAAATTCTTCCAGCGATTTCGACAAACGAACAGCAAAAAGACGCCAAAACAAAGAACGGAAATACAACATCTGAAGAAGGTCACTATGCTTGCGACAAATGCAACAAGAAATTTCGTCGCCAGGCTTATTTACGGAAACATCAACAAACGCACGTGACAGATGCCATTTTTGTTTGTCAGTTCTGTAGCAAGATTTATCCAAATGACAATGCACGTGCAAAACATGAAATGACACATACGACAGGAAAGGAGCTCACTTGTACGCTGTGTATGACTTCGTTTCCGAATAAGATCGTGCTCGAAAAGCACGTGCGCCAACACGGAAATGATACGTATAACTGTAAGTACTGTGACAGCACGTTTTGCAGCTCTCCGGGTCTAACCCGTCATATTAACAAGTGTCATCCATCAGAAAACCGTCAGGTCATTCTGCTACAGATTCCAGGTAACCGTACCAGCTAAGAAGGGATGCCGTTACACGTTCTAGTAAACTGTATAACTTAAGCAGTAGTGCCTTGTAGATTTGCTAGTGACAATTAAGGTGATGGTGCCTTTTGCATGGAGACGTTGTGATATATTGTTATACTAATTTGTGTTTACTACAAAGTATTTGAAAGACAGGCGGTTAAAATATAACAGAGAATAGTTTCTGTGATGGAATGTGCCTTCAAGGGGGACAATTGACGAGAAATTATAAATAGGGCTTGAGTTTATAACGAGGAGTATATTTTACTGTTATTATATCAAAATATTCAATGATATATGTAATTATGTGAATATAATATAATTTTTTTTGCATAATTATTACCTATGTTATGATCTAGTCGATTTGTAAGCCTTATTTAATTGTTATTATTATTTTAAAGATTTTTATTATAATTTATGATTTTTACGGTGCAATAACGTTAATTTCATAAGAAAATTTTATTTTGATGAGATGATGTGCAATATAGTGTGTAATAAGTCCCAGTGCAATATTTGTATTACTACATGGCCTTTCAGTGATACTGTGCAATAATTTATTTATTAAATGCTTTATTTATTTATTTTATATTTTTTTAGTCAGTACTTTTGTGCAATATACCTATTTTTTTCTTTTTGTTCAGTTTTACTTTTTTTCTTAGTGCAATGTTTTTCGTGCAATGTCAGGCAAGTGCAATATCTACTTTGCAATAATATCAGTGCAATAACTAATGTGCAATAAATACTGTGCAATTACATCTGTGCAATAATAAACGTGCAATAATAGATTTTCCAAACTTTACTTTTATAACAGTGCAATAATTTTTATTTAATTTACTATCATTTTCAAATCTAGTGCAATATTTTGTTTATTTTTATTTTTACTTATTTATTTGAAGTGTGCAATCTAGTTTCTTTCATATTTCATTATATTTTTTTTTACATTTTTATATTTTTTATAGTTTTATTTCTTAAACTTTGTATATTTTTTAAAGGAATTACTACAGTAAATATCCTTGTTTTATTACACACACAGATATTCACCATAAAAATCCTTATAAAACATCATGCTCATAAAGTTCATTTTTCGGTAATCTGCCAAACTTTTCAGATACTTTGTATTTTTCTACTAAAACATATTTTAACACATATAACATGTTTTTGGTGACTGTAAACATCAAGATTATTTTATTTATTTTTTATAATAAAAATTTTTCAGTTTTTAAACTTTTTTTTCACAAGAAAAGGAAAAAAACATCTAGTTTTTTCTATCTATTTTTATTTAAGTTTTTATTTAATTCGACTTGTTAGATAATGAATCTTGATATTTTAAGTCATCACTCCTAAGGGAAATGAAGGCAAAGTTTCTTATTTAAAAAGGGGGAAAATGTAACTAATTGTTTATTTATTTTTTTTTGGATACTAAGGGTTAACAACTGAATGGTTCAACCAATATTTCGTCCTTATATCGAATTTTTTGATAAAAATAATTTCACATTTTAATATACATTGGGGAACAAAATTTAACCTTTACAAGGGGTGGGGGGGGGGGGGTAAGGTTTAAAATAACTTGCCTTTATTTCCGAGGAGTTATTTCATTAATTCACTTTATGCCTTTGATTAATTGCCTTTATCATTCTTCACTATGTTTGATGATAATTAATTGTACACATGTTATCGAATATTTTTTCAATAAAGGATGAAATCCCAGCTATTGTTATTTACTCAGATTTAGTTTCTATACTTAATATATTAAAGACCTGGTCTATGTTTTATTCATTTAAATTTCTCAGCAATGCAGTTTATACAAGTAATAAAAGTTGAACGCCTGTAACATTACAAATGTACTATATTATAATAAGGTTCGGTGATATGAATTACCGCTATACATCTGTGCCCTACTGTGTCAACATAAAATTTCGACAAAGTTCCGCTCGCGCGCGTTTACCGTTAAACCGTGCTTCAACAATTTTTGATAAATTTCTAAATATTTGAACTTGTCGATTATAACTGTACTTTGAAAACATCGGGTTCCCGAAACAACATTTTCGAAAATTCTCAAAGTGCGCCAGACAAAGAGATCAATTTAATTCTGTTTAAATCAGCGGGTGGAGCCCCGAACACATGCCGTTAACTTCTTTTGTTTAGTACTCAGTTTGTGATGTACAATACCGATCGTCTGTTGAAATACTATCAAATCTTCCAATACGCCATCTGCTGTGTTCAAATATCAATACTTTTATCAATGTTTGAATAGTCTACCCGAAAAACCTGCTACATTCAACATTCGGCGTCCCTCTGATCTTGACGATGATTGAAATCACCTGGCGGACCCTGATCACCTTCCCTCCTAAAAGTACCGCTATGGACTTTTAGAAGTTCCCTTAAATGGTGATTTATTTTCGGATATTTACCCCGTAAAATGAAAATAATTACCAAATTACAGGTATCCCTCGTCATCCAGATGATAAACGGGCAGATAAAATTGTTATAACTGTTCCGAACAGTTGAATCGATTTTCACCAAGGTGATAGACTGTGTGACGAGATTAAAGAAGTCTCCGGGAGGTCTTTGTTGGACGCTGGAGTATCAGTCAAAAATAACTGTACACCGTACAATAACGGACTGCAGATGTCACCTAAAGTTTTCACTTGCCACGGTGATATATAAATAGATGATGTATTTAGAATCGAAAATTTAAAATTTTACGCTGAAAGTCTGTTACTAGTTTTTCAAAACAAAGACAATTAGAAACATCTGGTAAACAAAAACATCAAACAAAGTGTTTTATTTTTTTAATTTTCAATTTTCAATTTATCCTTATGTTCGTGAAAAGGTTTAAAATACAAATTTAAGTGCTAGAACACATCACTTTATTCTTAAAACAACTGTACGTTTTCACCATTTTATCCGGAGCCACCTAATTTCCACGGAGCATGTTAGGTACTGTAAAAACTTTAAAACGTGATATCAAGATTATTTTTGTCAAAGAATTAAATGAGAAGCTTAAAAATAACGTAATCGAAATCATAATTAATATGCCACAAGAATATGTTACCATAGAAACATGAGAAACATAAATACTTATATACCTATATCAAGATGAGTATTGAAATTTCTATACAAACAAGTGATTGTAATCATTGTATACTTAAAAAAATAGTTTAATTACTTTGATACACCTGTGATATAATACTAGTTACTGATCTTGTATAAGTTACACGTAGTTTAAGTTTGAATCTGCACGTTTAAAAGCAAAGCTTCATGCTACGATAACAAGAAATTCTTGACTTTTATCATATCGACTGTTGCGTCATGACCGAAAATAATCCACCCGCATTCACATTTAGATGCTTTAACGCGCTGAAAGAAATAACGTTCGTCACGCAATAACAATTTGTCGAGAAGAGGCCATATCAAATAATTCTTTGCGTGACGAATCATTTATAGTATCGGAATACAATTGTCTGCACACAAAAAAGAGACAAATGCAATTCATTAAAAAGACATGTTTTTTCCCCCTATGTTTTATGATGGTATGCAGGCACGCTACTTTAAAGTACACATGCAGATCAGATAATCAGATGACTCTCTATAGATTTCAAGATATGATTTTACTTAATACTCAAGACCCCTCCCCCATTGTTATCATTGGTTATCTATATATCTACTCGTGTTATACACGACACGAATTATTCTACATCTTATAACCTTATAAAGACTATTATCAAACACTTTCAATAGCATTGTCTGTGTTTTATTTAATTTATTGAAAAAATATTTGTAAAAATACCACTTGAAAGTGTCATAACGTTTAGTATTTTGAAGTGGATTTTATTACTATATCGGAGATGTTAAAAACTTTAACATGAAGCATTCTATTATGTTTAATTGTAGTTTACAGTATATACACGATACATGATTCAAACATCTGTTTAAAATGTGGTTAAAAAAGAAATTAGATAAGTGATATAACAGTAAATTTATAATAAAATACGCACTATTCTATCAGAAAGAATAGGTACATGTACAAATGAAAACTAATTTTTATTCTTAAAATGTTTTTTTATTCTTAAAATGGTCTCTTCACTGTAGAAACGGGCTAAATACAAATGACAAAAATAGGAACAAAAAGCACTGCATGTTATATTTAATTTAGTAGTATAAGATGTGTTACTCTATACTCCACCGATAAATTATCCGACTCACTCACTCGCTCGCTCGCTCGCTCGCACGCACGCACACACGCACGCACACACACCAACACACATACACACTCACGCGCACGCACACTCACTCACTCACACACTCACACACTCACCAACTCACTCACTCACTCACTCACTCACTCGCTCACACACTCACCAACTCACCAACTCATTCACTCACTCACTCACTCACTCACTCACTCACTCACTCACTCATTCTGCTTAATGAAATTATGACACTTAGTTACTAGTATTCAATATATCATTTGTTTTCCGTGTGTTAAAGACTTTCCATTATAATAAAATACCAACGCAATTTAGCAATTTTTGATAATCACAAGAACCAACCTTACAAAAATGAAACTTTTTTTTTACCAAGGTTCGGTACCTCTCTCACCCCTTGGTACGTGCACGTCGTGAAGTTTCACAGGGCATCGGCAGGAGATTTGGAGCTTGCCAGAAATTCAATACACCAAGGACACGTTGACTGGTTAAGATACAAGCATCGTTTTTGCACACAAAAGGGCAGATCCTTGTGATCAAACCACCACCATTACCTACTTGGAGAGTTAAGTTTTTATCACCATCTACGAACCAACGGAGGGGCCCTACAAAGAAGGCAGGGACAACGAGGAATGGTACAAGTGTGGATACGTGAGCCCGTATTACGGTTCGACGACTTGAATAGCAGTTTCCTTTGCTGGCAACAACAGCTCTTATCAGGGCTAACTTCATTATTGTAACTGGTTACCGTACATTAAGGTGTTCATTGACCATGTTATAGTGACCTACTTCCGATTCAAAGATCATTTCTTTGGTTTATACTCTGTGGAAATTGCATGAAGGTAAATTATCACCATGTGCTTCAAATAGCCTCTAAAGGGCATGGATGGTGACATATCCAGGGACCGTACTCGGGGGTAATGGGTGTTCATTAAACATAGACTACATACATACATTCGGTCCTGTAGTTCATATTATGGTTAAATATCTATATGTTTAGCGTAAATTCAAAGAATTGAATGGTGAACATGCAAAATACATAAATATAAATAAAACATTAACAGTGGACTTAATATCATTAAAGTGTGTTTCGAAATCAATTTAATTACCAATACAAACAATCTTGACATTCATGAAAAAGAATGGGCTAGCGAACTGTTTGAAATGAAGGACAGAAACAGTAATACATGTACATATCCCTTTTGTTATATCATTTTCAAGATAAATAGTAAAAATCTCAACAAGTCATCGCAGAATTTATAAGAAAGGAAACTTAAGTTTTTGCGACGGACGCGCCCTCAGGCGCGTTCAGAGCTAAGTCATCTACACATGGGATTTCGTTGGCTACACTCGCGCAATGTGTCCTAAACCAATTAACAGCCCAAGAAATAGTACATGAATTTGATCCTTCAAAACTCCCATACTTTGTCTGGATATCTTAATGTCTTCCATATTTAGCCTTTTCAATTTCAAATTAAGTTATCCAAGTTAAAATATGAAACGTATATAATTGATAAAAACGTTGTAGTCCGTAGTATTTATTGCGCAATATGCAAATTACTGCTGAAACGATTTACCGCTGTCGAAAAAAGTAGGACAGCAAATTATACTTCAATAAAGGTGTAACCTCTGAGTTCCAAGACATTATTAGTAGGAAATAAATATTTCTACATTATACAAAACATTATTATTAACAAATCAAAAGTTTTTCGTGACTCTAGGATAACTCGCGCATTAATAAAAGAAGAACTTTTTTCGTGACTCATACGCGGGTTTAGCTGAATATTCAGCAGTTATTAATATATATTAGATACAGTACAATGGCTAGTATAAATATCTATTTTTGAAAATGCATGTAAGACACTTTACCGCCATATAGTCTTTCATGGTAAGGAAGTTATAATATCAGTTCTACTTCGATTCTTGTGGTTTGTTTACATATTTTACTAGGTCATGATATGAGTTAACCTTCGCTATTCTAAAAATAGATTCTGCTTCACCTGTTCTGATTTTTGGACAGAGCGATTAGAAGTACACATTAAACATGTAATTAATAAACCAGCGGATTGTAATGCAATACTTTTAGAAATGCTATACAATTGTAAGAGGCAAACAAGTTGAAAATGGAATTTAGTGTGAAGTTGAAAAGGACAACTAAACACTGTAGTGCTTAAGTGACATTTAAATTAAAATAAAAACGATGTGCTCTGGCCTCTACATCTTTACCTTGTAAATAAAAAAAAATCTAAGAAATACACTATTAATTGCTGATGATTTTAACCAATTTTTTTTTTAATGAGACATATCCAAGAGAAATAAAAATACAAATGACTTATTTTTATTGTCTGTATGCCCACTATGATATAACACGAAGCAATTCTAAAATAGCATTCTCAAATGTATAATGTATTATGTTTGAAGTTTATTTGCCTGGATTTATTCTAGAAATATTTCGTTGATAGTATTTTTTCTATTTACATATCATTTCTTAGAATAAATCGATAAGGACACTGATTTACAAGTTTGACCAGAGTTTTTAGGCATAAATTTCATTCTGTATTTAAGTGCTTGAAAGTAGAAAATCTGAATTATATCAATTTGGGACACAAAATATATTGCTCTACAAATCTCGAACTTGTATGGAACAAATTTTCTCTGTTATATATTTTGTGTTTTGTTTTTTTTTTTTTTTTTTTTTTTCTAAAAGAAGCCTTAATTAATGTTCTCTCCGGTTGCATGTCCGTCGCATTCAGTGCTGCAGCACTTTGCGATTCCAATAGTTAATGTGAAAATATTCAGTGGAAATGGCCGAGCTGTGATGGAATCGATTCTCGCGGTCCGATATAGAGCGTGCTGTCATATTGTCTAGAATGATTTATATTTTACGTTAATTGCCGGTAAATAACACAACAGAGATTTGCATCTCAAGTCGGTTGGATTGGACAATACTCTAAATCATTATTGCGTTTGTGTAATTAAGATAAAAATGAGAGAACTAAATGAAATATGTATGAGATCTGAGACAAATGAGACGGTTGTTCTTGTGAATAAAGGACTACCTTTTGTCGCGGAAATTACGAACATTTAATTAATAACTCGTCAATGTTTACACTTCTGCGCACTCCTGATTGCTCAATTAATGGCTTAGTCATACACCTGACTCCCTAAAGAGTTTATACATGATAGCAAAATAGAGAGGTGTTTCTGTGACAACGCTATATTATCGAACACCGCCGACAAACAATCTTTTAACTTGTTTTATACATGTCAAACTAAAAACGATATTAAAGTGATAATTCCAGGTTAAACAAAAATAGAAAAAATCAGACATCGTCAATAAATACATAGATTTTAATAAAAATGCTGATAAAACTGAACTTTATATATGCATATATTCGAATAAGCATCGCACATTTTCTAAATCGACTATCTCAACAACGTAAATGTAACCGGCAAAAGTTAATACAAGCTAGTATCTCTAAATAAAGCCAGTCTTGGAAAAAAATCAACGGCAACTTTATGGATTTTTGTTTTATAAGAAATGACAGTACACTAAACATTAAACGGTCGTACACTGATTGTCAGATTTTTTTATCCTACAATATGCATAAACAAATGTATTAATGTATTCTTATACTTGTTCTGTCACATTTTAAATGACAATGCTAAAAAAAAAAATATACCATATTTCTTTTTGATCTTGAACTTGACAGCGACAGCACATTCTATATTCAGTCAGTACATATTTTAAAACTATTCCTAAAATTATGAATACTTTTTCCAGATTAAAAGTTGAACAAGTTCATTCAAGATATTGAGCGTCTTAAGGGTTAACAAGAAAAACACAGAAACATGGAGGATGAGCCGATAGTAATAACTTTCACAAATCAATAATTCAGATAATTTAAATAATTTTAAGCACCATCTGTTTATTTAAAATACCTGTTCAGTGACTTTAATTCATGCACAGGTAAAATGTTTCCAGATATGACATCTTATCTTTGAAATCACTTCACTAGGTACCCCGTGTTATTCTCTGTTACAAAGACCGAGAGCCGCCACATAAATTTCATTTTCATACCCGTCATTGTACTAAAGGAAATAATTATACAACAAAATGTGGAAATGTCATACCATAACCACTACAGTAAAAAGTCATTACGTAGAAATCAATGACAATTAAATGCCTATACAGGATGTTCATATAACGTGCTTACGACGTTAATGACAAAAATAAATAGAATATTGAATTCCAATAGAATAAACTAATTATCTTCCAAAAATCAACACAATCAAAACAAAATTGTCTGCAAACCTTTGTACAAATTGCCGAAAAATGCAGATGGTTACGAAGCGTTTGAACTAAGCTCGATATTTTGAAACTTTATTTTTTTTAATTTTTTTTTTGAGGCCCCATCTGGGTAACCCCGTTTATTTTGTAATCGATAGCATTATCGTAGACTTTTGTTTTTTCAAATAATCATTTTATTACACTGAAAAATGTTAGGGGACATTTTATTAAACACTTGATAATTCCATGCATTAGATGACGTACATAAGTAAATATTTGACATATACAATCAGTGTCGTCGAAATGGAAAGTATAAATAGATATTCCGACCATTAAGTTCCCTGTCGCTACCCTAGACACGACAAAACGTATCCTTCTTTCCCAAGAATATTTGTAAATTCAGCGACAATGGTAAACTGGTCAAAACTATCGTAGACATTACTGATATTAATCTTGGCGATATTTTCAACTGACTCACCCTGCGGAGATTTCTCAAGATTATATTCAGAAAACAAATCGTAAATATAGATCTATATCTTACAATTAACTTTCAATGAGTTACCTAATAAAAACACCTGTCAGAAAAATAAAAATAAAAATATTTAATATTTCAAAATTTTTTCTGAAGGTCATAAATAAAATACATATGAATTGCATTTTAGGGAGGTTAAATCATCATTGATTACAAATATATCAATCAACTTTCTGGGGTTTTTTGTAGCAAAATACCGTTACTGAATATCCTATAATACTTACTAGTATTTGTTTACTCTCAATACAATATTTTTGGAGCAATAAGCACAATGCTGTACAGCAGAAATCAATGACATTTAAATGCCCATGCATGATGCTAATGTAACAAATTTACTCATGCAGACGCCAGTATCATATTAGAATATCAAATATTGATATTATCTTTAATCTGTCTCTCAAATTCAAAATGTTAAAATATGATGAAATAATGCATCTTATGAATAACGTCAATACATTGTGTCCTTTTCATTAAGCATAAATGTTGTAACTTTCATTTTAAAATAAGAATAATATATTTATGTATCTTTGATTGGCAAAACAAATATGAATTGGCTCGACGATGGTATACGTCTTGAACTCATAATATTAGAATTATTTCTTATTTACAGAACACCACACTGAACAGGCTTAATCAAACCGAGCTTGCAACATTTTAGTTTTGCCGTTTTTGACATTCTTTAAGGATTCCTATTTTCTCCATATTATTTCACCATTAAATTTGGAGACAATAACATGTCTTCGTTCAAGATGGACGTACAATTCATCTCTTCACCACAACTCATGTCAATGAAAGCATAACTGAACAGCCTAACATTACTTCACAACCTTATTGCAGCTTTAAATATAACATTTCTAAGTCTAAGGGAAATAATCCGTACTGAAACAGTACAATACTAGTATTTATTTAGTTAACATCAAAGAAAAATTATTATTACATGTAAATGGCACAGCAAAAGTAGTGTTAAGTTTAAATCATTTACAAAAGAAATATAGATAATTTAGTTTGACTGCATGCCAAATAATGATAAAATGGAAAAAAAGAAATGTTTCCATAGCTACATCTTTGACGGAAAAAGAAACATTAAAAGCACATTAAACAATTCTAGCATTTAAAAATAGGTGCGGTGCGGCTTCCTTTTCAAATCCTATAAGAACAATTGAGCACCAATGTCCTCAATTCATATCACAACTAACTGAACGTTAGTTTAATTGTTTTATTTTTATTCCACTTATTAGTGCATATAAAGAAAAAATGAAATAACAAAGGGTGGAGATAACATTTAGTCGACGCAATGACATGTAAATATCCATGTAGGATTCTTGCTCACATTTACGCTTTCAAATGATCGTAAAAGGTAGTAGAATATAAAACTAGAACTATCACGTTACCTTAAAATTGTCAGTTTTCCAAGGAATAGAATTATGAAATGATTGCCTGGAA
This sequence comes from Ruditapes philippinarum, assembly GCF_026571515.1. NCBI lineage: Eukaryota > Metazoa > Mollusca > Bivalvia > Venerida > Veneridae > Ruditapes > Ruditapes philippinarum. The sequence continues at coordinate 52,046 of NW_026859493.1, forward strand.
ATGTTTTTTTTTTCATATACTAATTTAAAGCCATTGTTTGGCACATTATGCTTACGAAACAAGTATATATTTCCTCAATTCTTCCTATACATTTGTGACACATATATTGTAAAATAATTGGAATAATTTTTAAACACATTACATAGTACTAGTATTTATTATCATATTTTAATTAATTGAAAACATACTCAATCCTTTACAAATTAATTTGTTGATTAAGAATTACATCTTGCCAAATGACAATATTATTGCGAGCAAGATTAGACAAATGAAACGAAAATAAAGTTAAAAAATATAAATATTTCTTATGGCACTTAAATGCACCTTTTAAGTAATAGTACTGATGAATTTTATTTGTTCTTTATTATTTTAAACAAATTTCTCCTACTTTTATTAATGTTGACTATGTGAACGTATGTTTTATTGTTGAAATAAAGTCCCCAATAAACCTTATTCGGTGGCGATAAGGATATGAAAAACCCCTTTTCCCTTTTTTGATTGGGTGTTTTCTTTAATCATTCAGACCCCAATATGGAATGCCTTTTTTTTTTCTAAATTTTTTTTAAAAAGGGTTATTCAAAAAATTTATTTTAAAAGAAAAAATCCGCTTACCCAAGCTTAAAATGTTAGAGTTTTTTTTTATTGGCAAAAAAAAAATACTGTTATCGCAAAGTTACCGCGGCGGATATAAATTTTAAATAAAAGCAAAGTATGGTTATAGTTTACAAAATAGAAAATACCAAAAATGGGGGAATATGGGCCAAATTTATAATAATGAAATGTTATCTATATGACCTATACATAATAACTAATATTTAGCTTCTCTTATCATAGCAAAATTAAATAAATTAGCTTATCTAAACCAAGTCTCTTTTTTTGGGAGATTGCATATTGATAATCAATTCATTGATGGCTGGCCAAACACAATAATATCGAGGTAAAAATGACCTCTCAATGCACTATAGGATGGACAAACTAATGAAAAAATAATATTTATTTTCTATTTGTTTAATGCTGTATTTAGTACATATACGTGAATTTCTATCAATATGTCTACATGTTCGTGGGTTTCTAAACCAAACTTTAATAATTTGACTTTTTATGCTCCCCAAAAAATTTCGGGGGAGCATATAGTCGCCGCCTTGTCCGTCCGTCCATCCGTCCGTCCGTCCGTCTTTCCGTCCGTCCGCACTCACAGGAGAGTAATTTTTATGTGGCTAGAGGGACAATAGGTAACTGTTCTTTTCTCTTTGATGTCATTCATTCCGTAATGCTTTTATGTGGCTATTTTCTTTTGCCGTGGCTAAAAAGAAACAATAGAGAGAACAATAGAGTAGCCACATAATTACTGTCCTGTGAGAACTTCCGTCCGTCCGTCCGTCCGTCCGTCCGTCCGTCCCTTTTCTTGTCCGGGACATAACTTTGAAACAACAAGAGGTAATCAACATGAAAACCTTTGTAGGTAGATAGATCTCATTAATTAGAGTGCAGTGCACAAGAACCATAACTCTGCCTTGCCTATTTTTGAATTATCCCCCTTTGTTTATTTTTACACTTTGAACTTTGTCCGGGACATAACTCTAAAAGTATAAGAGGTATCATCATGAAACTTTGTAGGTAGATAGATCTCATTGAGTAGGTGTGCAGTGCACAAGAACCGTAACTCTGCCTTGCCTAATTTTTGAATGATTCCCCTTTGTTTATTTTACACTTTGAACTTTGTCCGGGACATAACTCAAAAAGTATAAGAGGTATTAACATGAAACTTTGTAGGTAGATAGATCTCATTGAGTAGGTATGCAGTGCACAAGAACCGTAACTCTGCCTTGCCTAATTTTTGAATTATTCCCCTTTGTTTATTTTACACTTTGAACTTTGTCCGGGACATAACTCTTAAACTATAATAGGTATCAACATGAAAGTTTGTAGTTAGATAGATCTCATTGAGTAGGTGTGCAGTGAACAAGAACCGTAACTCTGCCTTGCCTAATATTTGAATTATCTCCCTTTGTTTATTTTACACTTTGAACTTTGTCCGGGACATAACTCTAAAAGTATAATAGGTATCAACATGAAACTTTGTAGGTAGATAGATCTCATTAAGTAGGTGTGCAGTGCACAAGAACCGTAACTCTGCCTTGCCTAGTTTTTGAATTATTCCCCTTTGTTTATTTTTGCACTTTGAACTTTGTCCGGGACATAACTCTAAAAGTATAAGAGGTATCAACATAAAACTTTGTAGGTAGATAGATCTCATTGAGTAGGTGTGCAGTGCACAAGAACCGTAACTCTGCCTTGCCTAATTTTTGAATTATTCCCCTTTGTTTATTTAACACTTTGAACTTTGTCCGGGACATAACTCTAAAACTATAATACACATCAACATGAAACTTTGTAGGTAAATAGATCTCATTGAGTAGGTGTGCAGTGAACAAGAACCGTAACTCTGTCTTGCCTAATTTTTCAATTATTCCCCATTGTTTATTTTTACACTTTGAACTTTGTCAGGGACATAACTCTAAAAGTATAAGAGGTATCAACATGAAACTTTGTAGGTAGATAGATCTCATTGAGTAGGTATGCAGTGCACAAGAACCGTAACTCTGTCTTGCCTAATTTTTGAATTATTCCCCTTTGTTTATTTTTACACTTTGAACTTTGTCCAGGACATTACTCTAAAATTATAAGAGATATCAACATGAAACTTTGTAGATAGATAGGTCTCATTGGGTGGAAGTGAAGTGCTTAAGAATCATTACTCTGCCTTGCCTTATTTTGAAGTTATTGCCCTTTGTTTATTTTTACTTTTTTACTTTTGTCCGGGACATAACTTTAAAACTATTAGAGATATCAACATGAAACTTTGTAGGTAGCTAGATATAATTGGATAGAACTGCAATGCTTAAAGAACCTAAACAAAGCCTGGTCTAAGTTGTTTGGAGTTTCTTGCCCTTTGTTCATTTTTACACTTTGAATTTTACCCGGGACATAACTCTGATATCATCAGTAAACTTTATAGATAGATAGATCTCATTGAATATAAGTGCAGTGCAAAAAAAACATAACTCCGCCTTGCCTAATTTTGGAGTTTTTGCCCTTTGTTCATTTTTTTATACTTTCCTGTGTCCAGAAGCTTCTCGGGGAGCATCACCCTGTTCAACCGGTTCTTGTTCGATATGCTGTCGTAGGAAAGCATTCAACATAACAAAGTAAAGTACTACCAATGTTGATGTTTGCGGACGAAGGCCTTAATCTTGTTTCAGGAATTTTAAGTGAACTCCAGTAATTATAAAAGCCCCATACCTCTGATCCATAAGTATGAAATACTCTTTTTCCGGATAGATTCAAGGATATATGATTAAATAAGAAATGCAACGAAAATAATGTTCTAATGCTCAGTTAAATAAAGCTTTCTTCAGCTTGATAAAACTTCCCATTAGATGACTAGGTAACACCAAGATAAGTAAATGATTTTACAACTTTAAGACGTTCTCTATTATAATAAAGCTCTAAATCGTCTTTTCGATTTCCGGTTTTGAAGGTCATACCAACCGTTTTATGTACATTAACAACAATTCCTCCAATTGTGTTAAATTATTAAAATATATGTTCAAAATTTGTTGTACTCTTCCTTCAGAAGAAAAACAAAACTGTGTCAGCAATATATTACAAAAATATTTGCATATCATCTAATGTGAAAGAGTCAACAGAATTATTAAGCAAGTCTCTGTGCTTGTCATTGACGAAAAAGATAATATAAAAGAGGTTAGTTTTAAACCCATATGCATGTAACTATCGAAGATAATCTTCCATGACTTTACACAGGTATACATACTACGTACCATTTTACAATCTTCAATTAAGTTATACCAAAATCCATTTCTATACAAAAGGTCCAAACAATTTTTAAAGTCTATAAATGAAGCATGCATTTTTTTCATGTTTTATTATCCTATCAGTTAAAACTTAAAGTCAGGACAAATAAATTCCTATGTATACTCGCAGTGTTCTTATTATTGAAAATAGATGAATTCGTGATTCCTTTCAGCCCATTTACGTAAACGAAAATCTAACAATTGAAAACAGTTTTGAAAATACACTGGTCAGTGCACTGCCTCTGTAGTTATTGACATTTGATTCATTAGTTCTTCTTTTTGGGGGCTCAGGCACTATAATACCCTTGCACAAAGTTTCTGGGTATTAATCTGTTTCAAAAATATAATTAAATGATTTATAAAGTGTTGGAGCTTAGATATGTTTACATTGTATTAAAATTGCGAGTATATCTACTCCTGCACTCTTTCTGCTTTTTAAAAAATTAACTGCCTTAACAATCATGGCAGGCTCGATAAATCAATATCTGCAACATGTTATTTTCTTCTTTCTTCCATTGAGGATTCTCTCAGCAAACACTTATACTTTGCACTATATTTTTGGAAGAATGTACGCGTTAAAAGTTAGGAATTATACTTTGTTTCCACCTTCCGTTAGTTAAAACTACATGTACTATAGAGGCTCTCATGATGTTAGAATAACTAATTATTGGTACATAGTTATATGTCGCAAACTACATGTATAACATGATATTTCTTTAGGAATTTTTGTGTCATTTTCCATGCTTCTGGACACGTTTATAATGTGCCGACAATTTCATGACCTTGTACAATGTATGAAAATGTCATTGTATATCTAATATTCAAGTATGAAAAATAATACGTTTTTAATAAATACAACATGCACCGAAGTTACCTGGATGTGTTTTCTTACTCCTAAAAGACGATGAAACAAAAGTTGTGAAACAACATATTTCTTACTTTTTCCTATTTTGATCACTTTTTAAAATGGAACTTTTGAAACTGATTGAATAACGACAAATAATAACGATGACATGTTATGAGATAACGTGTACATACTCGTATAATAAACTTGTAATTTAGAAATTTATTAACAATTTTAAAGATATATCAGGTCGAGAGAAATACAACTTTTGAATATCTATAATTCATAAGAAAATTCTATGGGAATGGCAGAGCTGTGATGGAATCGATTCTCGCGGTCCGATATAGTTCGTGCTGTCATATTGTCTAGAATGATTTATATTTCACGTTAATTGCCGGTAAATAACGCAACAGAGATTTGCATCTCAAGTCGGGTGGATTGGACGATACTCTGAATCATTATTGCGCTTGTGCAATTAAGATAAAACTTAGACAACTTAATGAAATGTGTATAAGACCAGGGAAAAATGAGACAGTTGTTCTTGTTTATAATGGGCTTACGTTTTGTCGCGGGAATAACAAACGTTTAATAAATACGTTTTTTAATTCTTATATCAGTCAATGTTTACACTTCTTTGTACACTAATGATTGCTTAATTAATGGCTTAGTCATACTCCTGACTCCTTAAAGATCCTGTAACACATTTTTTCATGGTTTTATTTAATAAATATGATGCTCAAATTAAGATTTGTCAATATTGTAAGTTCCAATAAGGATTATTTATAAAGATATTACCGAATTTATCATTTCATGTAAATAAAGGGAGGTAATGAGAAATTTATTTTCTATAAATTCTAAGTCAAATTTTCCAATAAGAAATGAATGCATATAATTTATTGATTAAATATAATGTGCACAAATATTTGCAGTACACATTTTCCATATTCTTTGATGTTTGAAAATTGTTTTATTTGCATAATTTTATACATATATATTTTTTTTTGCAAGTGTGGTATACACACAGTAACAATATCAATCACAAAACATACAGGATCTTTAAGGAGTTTATATATGATAGCAAAATAGAGATATATTTCTGATTCGTAAACGAACACTGACTATATACATTTTATAACTGGCTTTAAACATGCCGAACTAAATACAATATTGAAATTATTATGCTAGAAGAAACAAAAACATATTTGTTCAAGGTTAAATTCGAATTTTCTAAACCGACGTATATCATCAACTCCAATCAATCCCCTCTGACTAAGCTAATCACATGTGTTAAAACTGACAAATAGAGTTGAAATACTTTAGCTACGAGTTTTGTTTTAAAAGCTTTGGCTGTACATGTACATGGCATGTCAATATTAACGGTCGTAATCTCTGATTTTCACATTTTCACTTCAAATGATGTTTGACTAAAGTAAAATGTGTCTGCCTGATGGTTTTTTCGTATACTAAGGGTTAAAGCGTTACAAGAAATAAAAACAGGAAGACATGGACAATGAGCTGACAGTAATAACTTTCACAAATCAATAATTTAAATTTTAAGCACAATTTGTTCATTTAAAAAACCAGGTCAGTGACTTTGATTAATGCACAGGTAAAATATTTCCAGATATGACATCTTATCATTGAAATCATTTCATCAGGTACCACAGTTATTCTCTGTTACAAAAGACCGAGAGCTGCCACATTAATTGTTCATTTCATAACCGTCATTGCACTCAAAGGAAATAATTATACAACAAAACGTGGAAATGTTATACCGGGTAAATAAACACTACAGTAAAAAGTCATTACGTAGAACTCAATGACAGTAAAATGGCCATATAGGATGTCCATATAACTTGCTTAGAGCGTGAATGAAAGAAAACAAATTGAATAGTGAATTCCAATTGAATTTACCACAGGCACGAGTATCGGACCTGGGAAGAAAAAATACGACCAGATTGATAAAAAAACCTGTGTTCATCTTAAAAATGTCAAACAAAAAACAAAAAATGTAAATAATGACCCCCTTTAAAAATATACTATAAGTTAAGAGAAGGCCGGAAACTCCAGATTCGAGCCTACGAGCAAGGGATTCATTTCCCGGGCCGTTGTGAAAACAATTGGCCAGACAATTAAATAAAACTTTTATCACTATTTCACGTTTATATTAAGCTTCAAAATGAGACCAACCCCAAGTCTCTAGCCCTTCCCGTTCATGAAATATCTATCAGGAAACGAGCGAATTCGTGCTAAAAATCCTTGGTAGACAGAATTGCGGCACAACAATTCGGTACATAAACATAGACTAATACATGTATGTCAGCTGAGTACGGGTCAAAATCACTTGAATTTACTAAATAATATTACTAAATACATTCAGTTGGACCACTCACAGCCGTCAGTAGCACCTGATACACACGAGATTCGAGTTTCAAACATTTACACGGTATTTCAATAGCTTTCTACGCCATTAGGCATCCTTGTGTGAAACGTTGCGGTTTTCGTTGCTATTGGCCAATCAGAAGACTCGTTACAAAATATCGAACAGCTGATTGACAATGGCGTAGAAAGGAATCTAAAGACCGTGGAAAGGTTTGAAATTCGAATTTTGCGTGTATCAGATGCTACTGACTATTGTGAGTGGTCCAACTTAATGTATTTAGTAATATTATTTAGTAAATTCAAGTGATTTTGACCCGTACTCAGCTGACATACATGTATTAGTCTATGTTTATGTACCGAATTGTTGTGCCGCAATTCTGTCTACCAAGGATTTTTAGCACGAATTCGCTCGTTTCCTGATAGATATTTCATGAACGGGAAGGGCTAGAGACTTGGGGTTGGTCTCATTTTGAAGCTTAATATAAACGTGAAATAGTGATAAAAGTTTTATTTAATTGTCTGGCCAATTGTTTTCACAACGGCCCGGGAAATGAATCCCTTGCTCGTAGGCTCGAATCTGGAGTTTCCGGCCTTCTCTTAACTTATAGTATATTTTTAAAGGGGGTCATTATTTACATTTTTTGTTTTTTGTTTGACATTTTTAAGATGAACACAGGTTTTTTTATCAATCTGGTCGTATTTTTTCTTCCCAGGTCCGATACTCGTGCCTGTGGAATTTACTAATTATCTACACAAAATCAACAGAAAAAATAGTCTGACAACTTTTGTTAAAAATGTCGAAAAGTGCAGATGTTAACTGTGTTGTTTGCACATAGCATATAAAACTAAAGTATTTATTTTGCAATTGATGCCATTATTGTACATTATTTTAGTTTCTATTTACCGTAAAAAGATGAAATGTAAGGAAACATTTTATTAATAACATTTAACACATGTTTTGTCCATGCTCAAGATGTACATAATTAATATTTTATCATAAAAATCAATAGTGTTATCGAAAAGGCACGTACCCATAAATACAAGTAGAGATTTTGATGCTAAAGCATCAAGTCGCCGGATAGAAAATGATTGTATTATCATAAATATAAGAAAATATAAGTTTAATGGTTCAAGTATAAAAATAAGAGGAACAATGAGTTGAATAATGTTTGCCACTGAGGCTTGTAAGGCAAGTGCTATGCTGGTAATTCTTCTTGTAATTTTACTTTATACATATACTGTTGTACCATACATTGAAATCCGTATAGGTTACTAGTATTTCAGATTCAGATAATTACCGACAAATAATTACCGATCATCGAATATTTGCAAAGTGACGATGAAAATATATATGTTTAATTATTACATGAAACAATGCAATTTTATTGTAAAAGTGTTGTACATCATTATTATGTGCTATAGAAAAAATATATAATTTAGTTGAAATCAATACACGTATTCCAATCGTTACATACGATATATAAAATTAACGTTTAATTGCCTTTCAGTGCGATAAACTATCAACACAAAGATAGTTTATTATTTTTTCTATGTATCTAATACGATTCCGGACCCCTGACGTCATAACGTTTTGGAAACCTGCGTGACAGAAACCGACGGAATATACCGAAATCAACGATTACCATTATATATTTCAATAATGTGCCTCTTAAGCATAACATTATTTTGGGATGTTCAACCTAAACTAAACAATTGAACTTTCTTGTCGAATGTTTGACAGAAAGGGCCAAGTTAAACCCTTTACCAAGAAGAAAGGAAAATGTTTTGAAAATGTATTTTTAATGTAAACAGGTTTCTCTAATGATATAAAGTATGAACATGATTAATGAAAAATAACTTATGTAATTATCTGTACAAAATTACAAAGATTTACATCTTATCAGTTACCACCATTAACAAGTTACCTGTCTTATCAGCAATCTGTAACTATTAATAGATTTTATAACGATAAACATGTATAGTCACGTGATTCTTACGAAAGACCAGGGAGCATTTGTTTATAATTAGATAAAATAATGTAATATAAAAGGTCTCATAAAAAATAAACAACCAAATAATTCTAAAGTGTCATTTCAAATATCATTCATGATTTATATATTATAAAATAGCAATGCTTGACACACAGAAAAAAGTAAAAGTATCTCTAATATTCAATGACTGATCCTTGGGGATACGTTATTGATTCATTTTATGAAAATTGTAGTGTTGCTTTTTAAGACGTCAATATGTGCATATTTCATTCCACTGAGCAAAGTTATCATATGTTTGATTTTTTGTGATTACTGAAAAATAATTGTTGTCTTTAACTGTTCAATGTTTGATATGCTTTTATTTTCAGATTTTAAGGGCTTCTCCTATCATAGGTATAATATTAAACTATTACAAATATAGTCGCCGGTTTCTACCGGCGACTAATTAAAATCGCCAACGTATCGTTCAACACGACATCATTGTTGTGTTTGTGGTATTTTAGTTCTTTCAATTTGGCTTTTTCTGATTGGGTGGTTCCAGTATTCTATACTTGAATACTGTATATTCACCCTAAGGATATGTGGACTGCTTTTTAAATTGGTCTTTTGACCGCCTTTCTGTGATATGCAGGCTTCATAACCTCAGATTCCCTTTTAAAACTCCATTTTGTTTAGATCCGCCAATTGATTTCTTGTTTAGGGCACACGCATTTTTTTACTTGGGGACCATACGCCGCTTTTCATGGAATGGCACTTAAATGTCACATTGGAGGTTCAATGATCACCGCCGTATGAACAAATCTGTGGATGTTTCTAAATTCAAAATTTTACCATTTCATGTTTAAATGTTGAATACTGCTTAAGCCGGTGCTAGCGGGCGTGGTCAGTAGCTTGCACTTTTCAGTACTGTCCATGAACAAGCTCAATCAAACCGAGCTTGCAACATTTTCAATTTTGCCGTTTTGGACTTTTTTTAGGGATTTTATTTCTTTCTTTTTCGTGTTCAATACCTTAAACATGACAAACGTATCATTTCCCGAGCATATATGTAAATTCAGCGACTATGTTAAACTGGTTAAAACTGTCTTAAACTTTAGAGACATTTTTTGTCATTTACAGAGATAATCGTATACAGGCATATGATTAAAAATACTCCCCCGAACGTTTAATGTCCCCGAATCATGTAACCATAATCGGATTTTGGTTGTAATGTTGAAGCGAGAACAAAAGCGGTCACCTCGCTCCATTCTCCGCAGTCGGCTCGTATTTAAAGATACCTGAAAAAACATGTTTAATATACATGTATAGTTGTTTTTTATTGTACTATATCTTACTGCGGTTCTACTGACTAAGCTATCTGGTCGCCTACAAACTACCTCCCCTCCCCCAATTAGAGAACAATTCAATACCGTGACAAAATAATTTTCGGAATAATTTGGGATTCGAACATGACACAACTTTGGGTCTCCTGAAGAGTTTTCAACATCATTTTTACCCCATCTTACTACTATGGTTACCTTTTAGCCCTAATTGTTCTGGAATTTCATTCATTACACCCATTATCAGGATATAATTTGGTTATCTGTTACTTGTCAATGTGGGAGGTCTGTAAAAATCTGTTCGACAATATTTTCAAAATAGAACATGTCCTATCCCTTACATCTAGACATAAGGTTTCCAAAACCAAGAAATAGTAGCCTTCACACATTAATATTTGTCTGTACATTTTAGTTTTAATTGGTGTTGTACTTCAAAATCCTACCGTCTGTTGAGGCCTTTACCTGTTTCGCTTTCGTATGACCTAAATTGAGTTGGTACGCTTTAAAACCAAACAAACAGATGGGGGAGAAATGATAAGTGTCAAATTATTCTAAATAAGATATTTTTTCAAAATATATCAAAGTGGACGGTGAATGTCACATGACATAATGATAAGAATACACATTGTATACTAATGAATACAAACATAAGTAGAAATAATTTATACATTGAAAAGTTAGTTGTCTGTTTCAACAGAAATAAAGATCCTAAAAGCTTAATCGTAAGGCACAAGAAAGACACAAGTAACACATATATTGTAAAATTATTTGATATTACCTAAGGATATGGCATACTTCCAGTTAAATATGAGTTGTATACATATATATTTATCCTTCAATCGTTTGTACATTTATTAAATTATGAAGAATTACTGTGTGCCAATTGACTATTAACTGTATACAAAACTCTTTGAAAATCAACAATTTTAGGGAAAGAACCAAAAGTAAAATTATTACAACAACGAATGGTTTTGTATGATGCATCGTAAACATAACAGTTTAACAACTAAACGAAATGTGTATTAGGTTTGAAACAAATGAAAAACTTGTTTTTGCTACCAAAGGACTACATTTTCTTAGCGGAAAATACGAATATTTAATTAATAACCCGATAATATTTACACTTCTGCGCACTCCTGATTGCTCAATTAATGGTTTAGTCATACACCTGACTCCCTAAAGAGTTTATACATTATAACAAAATATTAGCTATGTGTTTGTGAAAATGCTACATTATCGAAGGCTGATATACCATTTTGTGGTATACACATGCTCAACTTCAAACAAACATGAAATGATAACATTAAAACAAACAAAAAAAATAGATATGTAAGTCACAAAACTGATATTGTACATGTACGAAATACATACATTTTAATGATAACGTTGATTATACTAAAATATCATAAAAGTTTTGAACCGACTTATCTCTAACCGGTCTTTCTAGGCTCAACCTAGGTGTTAATACGAGCAAATTTCTTTAAGGTGGAGTAATGATATCAGTGACATGGCTTTTAACTAGCCTCACATAAAATGCATCTTCTATAAACAGTTTATAATTATTTATAATCAGTTTTTTAGTACTCTTATAAACATGTAATTAGTTGGAATACCAAGAAATATGAAAATACCAAGTGTGCCAAATTAAATAATCTATATCGGAAGACTTTGTTGATTTGTTAAAAATCAAAAGTACATGTCAACATTATGCGGTCGTATTTTCTAAATAGCACACGTATTTCATGGTCTACAATGTTCGCGATTCAGTCATTACTTGTTTTGAACATTTCTCTCAAATTGTAAATATTTTTTCCAGATTTTAAGTTGAACAAGTCCATTTAAAATATTTAGTGTAATAAGGGTTAAAAGCGTAACAAGGAAAAACGCACTAATGGGCAAAGAGCCGACAGTAATAACTTTCAGAAATCAATAATTCAGATTTTAAGCACCATCTGTTTATCTACATAAATTGATGCACAGGTAATATGTTTCCAGATATGAATGACATCTTATCTTTAAAATCTTGATCATTTCACCGGGCGCATTTTATTCCAAAAGACCGAAAGCATCCACATAAATTGTTCATTTTTATAACCGTCATTGCACTCAAAGGAAATAATTATACAACAAAACGTGGAAATGTCATACAATAAACACTACAGTAAAAAGTCATTACGTAGAAATCAATGACAATTAAATGCCTATACAGGATGTTCATGTAACGTGCTTACAGCGTGAATGACAGAAATAAATAGAATATTGAATTCCAATAGAATATACTAATTATCTCCCAAAAATCAACTCACTCATAACAAAATTGTCTGTAAATGTTCGTTCAAATTGCCGAAAAATGCAGATGGTTACAAAACCGTTTGCACTCAAGCTCGATATTTTAAAAATTTTATTTTGTAATCGATAACATTATTGTAGACGTAATCCTTTTTTTACAATGAATACATGTAAGGGAATATTTTATGAAATACTTGACCATTCCATGCATAAAATGTACATGAGTAAAAATTTGACATATATACTTAGTGTTGTCGAAAAGGAAAATATCAATAGATATGCGGATCATTTAGTTCACGGTCGCAACCCTGAACATGACAAAACGTTTTCCTCTTTCCCAAGGATATGACAATGGAAAACTGGTCAACACTACCGTTAACATTATTAACTTTGATCTTTGCAATATTTCCAAGTGACTCACACTGCGGAGATTTCTCTAGATTATACTTAGATACAATCGTGTATTTAGATCAATGTCTTACAATTAACTTTCAATGAGTAACATAATAAAACACCTGTCAGAAAATTAAAAGAAAAGTTATTTAGTATTCCGAATATTTTTCTGAAGATCATCAATAAAATATTGTATTTTAGGGAGGTTAAGTCATCATTGATTACAAATATACCATACAACTTTCTGTTGTTTTTTTGTAGCAAAATACCGTTTAATACTTACAAGTATTGTTTACTCTCAATACAATATTTTGGGACAATAAGCACAATGCTGTACCGCAGAAATCAATGACATTTAAATGCCCATGCATGATGCTAACCAGGCAGGCGCAAATATCATATAAGGATATCAAATGTTGTTATTATTATCTTAAATCTGTCTCTCAAATTCAAAATGTTGAAATATGGTGAAATAATTGCAATTAAACATTGATTAGCATCATGTAAATAACGTCTATACATTGTGTCCTTTTCAAAAATCATATATGTTGTAACTTTCATATAAACATAAGAATAATATATTACTGTGTCTTTGATTGGCAAAACAAATAATAATTGGCTCGACGATGGCAAGACTTGAATTCGTGTGTTTGTTTGTGTGTAAAGAATTATTTCTTATTTACAGAAGACCAAACATATATTTTGTATAATATTATTTCTAATACAGAAGGCCAAACGTATATTTTGTATAATATTATTTCTAATTTACAAAATACCAAACGTGTATTTTGTATAATATTATTTCTTATTTACAGAAGGCCAAACGTATATTTTGTATAATATTATTTCTAATTTACAGAAGGCCAAACGTATATTTTGTATAATATTATTTCTAATTTACAAAATACCAAACGTGTATTTTGTATAGCATTATTTCTTATTTACAGAACACCAAACGTGTATTTTGTATAATATTATTTCTTATTTACAGAACACCAAACGTGTATTTTGTATTGTATTATTTCTTATTTACAGAATACCAAACGTATATTTTGTATTGTATTATTTCTTATTTACAGAATACCAAACGTGTATTTTGTATTGTATTATTTCTTATTTACAGAACACCAAACGTATATTTTGTATTGTATTATTTCTTATTTACAGAATACCAAACGTATATTTTGTATTGTATTATTTCTTATTTACAGAATACCAAACGTATATTTTGTATTGTATTATTTCTTATTTACAGAACACCAAACGTGTATTTTGTATTGTATTATTTCTTATTTACAGAATACCAAACGTATATTTTGTATTGTATTATTTCTTATTTACAAAATACCAAACGTGTATTTTGTATTGTATTATTTCTTATTTACAGAACACCAAACGTGTATTTTGTATTGTATTATTTCTTATTTACAGAATACCAAACGTGTATTTTGTTAAGCATTATTTCTTATTTACAGAGGGCCAAACGTGTATTTTGTATAGTATATTTTCTTATTTACAGAAGGCCAAACGTATATTTTGTATAGTATTATTTCTTATTTACAGAACACCAAACGTGTATTTTGTATTGTATTATTTCTTATTTACAGAATACCAAACATATATTTTGTATTGAATTATTTCTTATTTACAGAACACCAAACGTATTACAAACATGTATTTCAAAATCGGCTTGTTGATAGAATTCAGTATTTTTAACTCTCATAACGAATCGCGTGTTTTATCATTATATTTTGTGATATTAACATGTATTTGTTCAAGATGGTCTTCAACACAGCTGATATTAATGAAAACATAACAACCTAACATTACTCCAAAGTCTAACTGCGGCTTTAAATATAGAATTTCTGGGTCTAAGGGAAATAATCCATACGAAAATAGTACCATATTTAGTTTACATCAAAGAAAAATTATCGTTATATGGCACAGCAGTAGTAGTGTTAAGTTTAAATCATTACAAGTAATTCAATATGACTTCATGCCCACTTACAAAACTGTTTTCATAGCTACAGGAAAAGGAACAAATAAAACCAGGTTAAATTATTCTTACATTTAAACAAAGGTCTGGTGTGGCTTCTTTTTCATGATTTTTAAGAACAGACGAGAACCAATGTCCTCAATTTGTATAACAATTAACCGAATGTTAGTCTTATTCCACCAATTATTGCATATGAAGAAATGATTAAATAACAAAGGCATGAGATAACATTTACTCAACGCAACGCTTTAAAGCTATGACGTAGAAATTATTCACATGTAAATTGCATGTAGGATTCTTGCTAAAATTTACGCCTCCAAATGATCTTGAAATGTAGTAGAATGTAAAATTATGACGTCACCTTAAAATTGTCAATTTTCAAACGAAGGTAATTATGAAATAATTGCCTGTAAATATTGTTTTTCTTATACTTATTTTAAGCCATTGTTTGGCACATTATGGCCCAGAAAAAGTATTTATTTCCTCTATATTTCCTATACACTTGTGATACATATATTGTTAAATAATTCGAATTTATTTAAACACATGACATAGTTCTAGTATTATAATCAGTTTTAATGAATTGAAAACATACAAAATCCTTTACAAATTAATTTTGTTGATTAAGAATTACCTCTTGCCAAATGACAATAGTATTGCGAGCAAGATTAGACAAATGAAACGAAAATAAAGTTAAAAAATATAAATATTTCTTATGGTACTTAAATGCACCTTTTAAGTAATAGTACTGATGAATTTTATTTGTTCTTTATTATTTTAAACAAAACCTTGCTACCATACCTTATAAATAATTTGTGTCATTGTGAACGTAACGTGTCAGAAATGCCCCCAATAAACCATTACTAGTTTATACGAGTGGCGATAGGGATACTGACACAATCCATTTCCTTGAATTGATTGGGTGTTAATTCTTTAATCAATTCAATGACACCAAATAGTGAGAAATGCCGTTTTTTTCTCAATTTTTTCGAGATCGTTGATTCGAAAACGTTTAGTATTAAAGTTTAAATACCGATTCAGTCGAAGCTTAAAATCTTAGAGCCAAATGTTTGTTTTGCAAAAAAACAAATACATGTCCATCAGAAAGTTACCTCGGCGGATATAACATATTTACAATACAATCAAAGTATGGTATACAGTTTCCAAAACTAAAAAACAAGGTATCAAAATGGCTAAATATGGGTCACAGAAGTATACAATAATGAATAACGAATACCTGCTTATAAATAATAAACTATTTCAGCTTTTCTTATTCGTAGCAAAATAAATCAAATTAGCTTAATTTAACAATTCTACTTATTTGCGAAGATTGTATTATTGATGTCAATTTATTGATGGCTGGCCAAACACAATAATATCGAGGTAAAAATTGACCTCTTAATTCGCTTTAGAATGGACAAACTACATGTGATAAAAATGATATTCATTGTCTATTTGTTTCATGCTGCATTGAGTATATATACGTGAATGTCTATCGATATGTCTATATCTTCATTCTTCAATTAGAAGAGTGCCGTGGGCTTCTTAACCAATATTAAATAATTCGAATTTTGCAATATGCTGTCAAAGGAAATCAGACAAATTCACAAAGTACGACCAAAGTTGATGTTTGCGAACGATCGACTTTATCTTGTTTTAGGAATTTTAAGTGAACTTAAGAAATATCCAGGGAATTATGAAAGCCCCATACCTCTGATCAATAAGTCAAAAGTGGTAAAATCACAGTATTGAACAGTCTTTTTTCGGATAGATTCAAGGAAATATGATTAAATAAGAAATTCAACGAATAAAATGTTTTAATGCTTTGTTAGATAAAGCTTTTATAAGCTTGATAAAAAAAGTTCTAATTAGACGACAAGGTAACACCAATATTTAACAACTTTATGAATTTCACTATTATAATAAACCTCCAAACTATCTTTTCGATTACCTGCTTTGAAGATCACACCCTACGTTTTATGTACATCAAGAACGATTCCTCCAATTGTGTTAAATTATTAAAATATGTGTTCAAAATTTGTTGTACTCTTCCTTCAGAAAAAACAAAAACAAAACTGCGTCATCAGCAAATTATTAAAAGAATATTTGCATATTATTTAATGTGAAAGAGTCAACAGGATTACATGTATTTAGCAAGTCACTGTGCATGTCTTTACGAAAATAAAAGAGGTGATTTTGGCTCACCTAATCTTAAACATATATAACTATCAAAGATAATCTTTCATTTGCTCTTACACATGATTTTACACAGGTAAACATATTACATACCATTTTACAATCTTTAATTAAATTATACCAAATTCCATTTCTATACAAAAGGTCAAAACAATTTTTAAAGTTTGAAGCATACATTTTTTTCTTTTCATGTTTTATTATCCTATGAGTTGTTGAACTCAATACCAATATGCTCTTATTCATACTCGTAGTGATCTTATTGTTGAAAAAAAAGTTGAATTCGTGATTCCTTTCAGTACATTTACGTAAACGAAAATCTAACATAATTGGAAACAGTTTTGAAAAAACAATGGTCAGGGTCTCTGTATTTATTGATATCTGATTCATTATTTCTCCATTTTTGTAGCACAGGTACTATAACTCCTCTGCACCAAGATTCTGGGTATCTATCTGTTTCAAATATATAATCAAATGATTAATAAATTGTTGGAGCTTAAATATTTTTACATTGTATTAAAATTGCGAGTATATCTTCTCCCTTGCTCTTTCTGCTTTTTAAAAAAAATATTTGCCTTTACAATAATTGCAGGCTCGATAAATCCGTATCTGCAACTATTTTTTCTACTTTCTTTCATTGACGGTTCTCTCTTCTTAAAACATCAGAAAACGCTTATACCTTTCACTATATTTTTTGGAAGAATGTACACGTTAAAAGTTTTGAATAATAATGTGTGTCCATCTTCCTTAAGAGACTACTATAGAGCCTCGCGTGATGTTAGTTATATAACTGATTCTTGGTTATTGTATGTCGCAAACTTCATGTATTACGAGATATTTCTACGGAATTCTGACGTCATTTTACCATGCTTCTGGACACTTTTATTATTAATTTCAACAAGCACTCAAAGTTACCTGGATGCATTTTCTTACGCCTAAAAGACGATGTAACAAAAGTTGTAAAACAACATAATTCTTGCTTTTTCCATATTTTGATCACTTTTTAAAATGTAACTTTTGGAACTGATTGAATAATGATAATAATAACATTGATGTCTAATAAAATGCACATACTCATATAATAAACTTGTAAATCAGAAATTAACAATTCCAAAGATATGTCATGTCATTGCAAAACAAGCCAAGAGAAAAACATCTTATAATTTTCATCATATAATTCATGTAAAACTTCTATGGGAATGGCCGAGCTGTGATTGAATCGATTCTCGCGGTCCGATATAGAGCGTGATGTCATATTGTCTAGAATTATTTATATTTCACGTTAATTGTCGTTAAATAACACAATAGAGATTTGCATCTCAAGTCGGGTGGATGGATTGGAAGATTCTCTTAATCGTTATTGCGTTTGTGTAATTAACAACTAAATGTAATATATATTAGACCTGGGAAAAATAAGACAGTTGTTCTTGTTTATAATGGGCTTACTTTTTGTCGCAGGTATAACAGACATTCAATTAGTGCGTTCTTTTATTCTTATATCAGTCAATGTTTACATTGCTCAGTTAATAGCTTAGTCATATACCTGACTTCTCAAAGAGTTTATATATGATAGCAAGATATATATATAAACGAACACTGACAGGCCATGACTGGCTTCATACATGCCAGACTTAAAACAATTTTGAAATGATTTTGCTAGAAGAGACAAAAACATATTTATTCAAGTTTATATTCGAATTACATTTGCAGTTTTTCTAAACCGACGTATATCATCAACCCTGACCGATCCGCCCTGACTGAGCTAATCACATGTGTTACTACTAGCAAATTGAGTACGGCTAATCTTGGAATATTTTATTTTAAAACATTGGCTGATTATGACATGTCAATATAAAGCGGTCGTATTCTCTGATTGTAACATATTTTCCCCTCAAATAATGTTTGACTTAAATAAAATGCGTCTGCCTGTTGGTTTTTCAATCAGTACATATTTTCTAAAAATGTTTTTAATAGTTTTAAATGGATTAAAAGTTGGACAAATCCATTAGGGATGTTAAGCATACTAAGGGTTAAAGCGTTACCAGAAAAAAACAACAGAAAGTCATGAAAAATGAGCCGACAGTAATAACTTTCAGAAATCGATAATTCAGATTTTAAGCGACATCTGTTTATTTAAAATACCTGTTCAGTGACTTTAATTAATGCACAGGTAAAATATTTCCAGATATGACATCTTATCTTTGAAATCTTTTCACAAGGTACCCCATGTTATTCTCTGTTACAAAGACCGAGAGCCGCCACATTAATTGTTCATTTCATAACCGTCATTGCACTCAAAGGAAATAATTATACAACAAAACGTGGAAATGTCATACAATAAACACTACAGTAAAAAGTCATTACGTATAAATCGATGACAATTAAATGCCTATATAGGTTGTTCATATAACTTGCTTAGAGCGTGGATGAAAGACAACAAATCGAATATTGAATTCCAATAGAATAAACTAATTATCTACACAAAATCAACAGAAAAAAATGGTCTGACAACTTTTGTTCAAAATGTCGGAAAGTGCAGATGTTAACTGTGTTGTTTGCACATAGCTTATAAAGGTAGAATCGTTATTTTGTAATCGATGCAATTATTGTACATTATATAAGTTTCTATTAATCATTTTTACCACTCTGTAAAACAGATGAAAAGTAAGGAATAAATTTAACATTTAACACATGTTATGTCCATGCTCAAGATGTACATAACTAATATTTTATCATAAAAAATCCCGAGCATATTTGTAAATGTAGCGACTATGTTAAACTGGTCAAAACTATCTTAAACTTTAGTGGCATTAATTTTGTCATTTACAGAGATAATCGCATACAGGCATATGATTACAGATATACCAGGCATGTTCAAAAAGGTCGTGGACTACGGCTTTACTGTTCACATCTTTTAATTTGCGTACACGATTTTACAAGAGACAAATCTCGGAATATGTATAGTCAATATGTTTACAAATAATATTTTTTGTAAAAGTTACAAATGACAAGGGTACGCGAACAGGTGCACGTTCAAAAGTACCTGTCAGAAACTATTTTATTTAAAAAGGTATACATCAGAGGCACTGACAGATGGCTGAGCAGTAGTTCTGTCTGTCAGTAGTTTAAAAATAACCAAATAATAATTTTATATGTTTTGGGAAAAGGAAAAAGTCGCATGGAACTATGGCGGATAGGGCAAGACGGAGACGTTTGTCTAATTCAAAAATTGCTTCACAAGCTCAGGCGTCACCTTTTGTGGCTGAGGAGATATCTTAAAATGTTGAGACATCAGAATTGCACCAACCGTTTATCCCTGCGTGATCGTAAGAGGCGATTAAATAAGTTCGAATTACTGGAATCTATTTATATATTAGCTCCAACATGTGAGGTGGTTTTTACCTCTGGTGTTGCTTTGTAACAGCCGAGATTTGCCAAATTCATCTTTCCTGTTTCGCCTTAATATGACCTAAATTGTGTTGGTACACCATAAAACCAAACAAAAATAAAGGAAAGTGTAAATAAAATGTGTAAATTTTTTCTTAATAAGACATTTATTTAAAGTGGACGGTGAAGGTCGCATGACATAATGATAATAATACACATTGCATACTAATAAATACAAAGAGTAGTCGAAATCATTTATACATTCGATAGTTAGTTGTCTGTATATCAAACAGAAATTAAATCCCAAAAGCTTAATCGTACCTCGTATTCTGTAGCAGAAAGACACAAGTGACACATATATTGTGAAATTATTTGAATTTACCTAAGGATATGGCGTATTTCCAGTTATAACTATCATTTTAATATGATTTGTATACATAAATATTTATTGTTTAATCGTGTGTGCATTAATTGAATAATTAAGAATTACTATGTGTCAAATGACTATTATTTGCGTACAAAAACCTTGAAAATCAACTTTTTTAGGAAACGACCGAAAGTAAAATTATTACAACGACGAAAGGTTTTGTTTGATACATCGTAAACATGAAAGTTTTACAGCTAAATGAAATATGTATTAGATCTGAAACAAATGAGAAAGTTACCACATGACTTCATTTTATTCGCGTGAATTACGAATATTTAATTAATTTCACGTCAACGTATAAACTTCTGTGCAGTCCTGATTGCTCAATTAATGGCTTAGTCATACACCTGTCTCCCTAAAGAGTTTATACATGATGACAAGATATTAGTTATGTGTTTGTGAGAACGCTGCATTATCGAACGCTGATAAACCATTTTGTAGCTGGCTATACATATGCTAAACTACAAACAAACACGCTAAAAGAAACATAAAAAACTAAGTAAGCCATAAACGGATATTGTATGAAAAATACACATTTTAATGATAAGGTTGAATAAACTAAAATATTATATCAGTTTTGACCAAACTTTTGACGAACCGGTCTTTCTAGGCTCAACCTAGGTGTTAATACGAGCAAATTCCTTTATGGCTGAGTAAGCTAGTCTTGTAATTATATCAGTCTTGCTTCAGATAAAAATTATACACATGTACTTGGTTTGCAATGTTCGCGATTCAGTCATTACTTGTTTTGAACATTTCTCTAAAATTGTAAATATTTTTTCAGATTTTCAGTTGAACAAGTCCATTTAAGATATTTAGCGTAATTAATGTGAAAAGCGTAACAAGAAAAACACCCTATTGGACATAGAGTCTACAGTAATAACTTTCAGAAATCAATAATTCATATTTTAAGCACCATCTGTTTATCTAAAATACCTTTTCACATAAATTGATGCACAGGTTAAATGTTTCCAGATATGAATGACATCTTATCTTTAAATTCTTGATCATTTCATCGGGCGACTGAGATTTTTCTGTTACAAAAAACCGAAAGCCGCCACATAAATTGTTCATTTTCATACCCGTCATTGTACTCAAAGGAAGTAATTATACAACAAAACGTGGAAATGTCATACCATAAACACTACAGTAAAAAGTCATTACGTAGAAATCAATGACAAGTAAATGCCTATACAGGATGTTCATATAACGTGCTTACAGCGTGAATGACAGAAATAAATAGAATATTGAATTCAAATAGAATATACTAATTATTTTCCAAACATCAACACACATAAATTGTAAACTGTTGTTTAAAATGTTGTAAAGTGCAAATGTTTACTGGGCTGTTTTTACTTAGTTTTTAGTTTGTTAACGTAAAATCTTTAATTGATAGCATTATTGAAGATTATTGTAGTTTCTGTTAATACTTTAAAAGATGAAACGTTAAATTAGTCAAATATTATAACCTTTGCTTGCATTAATCTTGCCAATATTGTCGTTATTAAGGAGCGTATTTTTCAATGTTTTTTTTTCTTCAAAATTTACTTGTTTTTGAATTGCTCAATCACTCAACAATGATTGATTTCATATTCTGGACATTATTCAATGTCTATTTACTGCCTATTTAGATAATCCATAACTGTTGATATTTTTGTTAACAAATATATCAGTCTACTGATTTAACTGCATTCGTCCATAATCTTTTGAATATTTTAAATAAAATTTTGTTTTCGTATTGTGACTTTCATATGGACTCAGAAATGCCCCCAAATAAACCATTATATACGAGTGGCGATAAGAATACTGACACAATCCATTTCTTCAGGACTACAATCTAATTCTGGCATTGAACGGATGGGGTGTAAATTCTTTTAATCAACAAATGACACCAGAAAGTGAGAATTCAAATTTTTTTCGTAAAGGAGTAAAAAAGAGAGATTTTTCCCGTTTGGATCTTTGATTCCATTACTTTAAGTATTGAGGAATAAATACCGCTTCAGTCAATGCTGATGTTTCATTTTAAATTATCTCTTACGTACAGACTCAATAAAACCAAATCTGTATTTATCTACTTTATTTCCTCATTGCAATTGAGGGATCTCTACTCTTAAAAATTAAGAAACCGCTCTTATGAGTTTTACTTCAGGTTTTTTTCCCGAAATTAATTAGTTCGAAATTAACATTCATGTTCACATTCCGTAAGTGAAAACTGTTAAAGAGTCAGTCATGACCTTAGTTATGTTACGGACAAATGTTCGATACTGAAGCATAGGAATCTTGGTAATTGGATGTCGCAAGCTATCACATGATTTTTATTTAAATGTTGCTTCTGGATACGGTCATTATTTGCCAACTTTTTCATAACAAAGTGCAATGTACTAAATGACATTTATATCTATGATTCAAGTATGTAAACTATAAATTACTTTTTAAATAAATGCAGCAAGCAATACAAGTCACCGGGATATATTCTCTGAAGTCTTAAGAGGATGAAACCAAAGTTGTATAAAAACATATAGCTTACTTCTTCCATATTTCAAAGAAAATAATGGAACGTTTGAAACTGTTTGTATAACGGCAGAAGATAACAATAAATGAATTGTCTGATAAAATGCACGTATACAAAACTTATCATTCTGAAATTCATTAGAATTTAAAAGATATATCATGTCATCACAGAACAAGCCTAGAGAAAAACACCTTATTAATTTCTATAATTTATGAGAAAATTTATGGGATTGGCCGATCTGTGATAGAATCGATTCTCGCGGTCCAATATGGTTCGTGCTGTCATATTGTCTAGCATGATTTATATTTCACGTTAATAACCGGTAAATAACACAAGAGAGATTTGCATCTCAAGTCGGGTGGATTGGACGATACTCTAAATCGTTATTGCGCTTGTGTAATTAGATAAAATGAGACAACTAAATGAAATATGTATTAGACATGAGACAAATGAGACGGTTGCTCTTGTGAATAAGGGACATTTTGTCGCGGGAATTACGAACATTTAATTAATAACCCGTCATAGTTTACACTTCTGCGCACTCCTGATTGCTCAATTAATGGCTTAGTCATACACCTGACTCCCTAAGGTATTTAACACGGTAGCAAAACATTAAACATATGTCTGTGGCAACGCTGCATTATCGAACACCGACACAAATTTTGAACTGGCTTTATACATTAAACAAAAACATAAACAATGATTGACACATAACATATAAAATAGGGCAAACAATTTCAACTAAGAAAGGTAGCAGTGCATAAAATTATCATTTTAAATGAAAACATTAAATTGAAACTGACTTTAATAACTGAAATAATATTATAATTCAGCATCCAACTGCCATGGCAACTGCCCGATATCACTTTCCTTATAATCATTTTTGATAACCTGATATCAAAAATAAGCCCCGCCCATTTCATCGGACATTTTTCAATAGTTTATAATCTTATTTTACCTGTACGATTTTTATCAAAGAAATGTGTCTCTTACTCTCTTGAATCAAGTTGTTATATATATTATTTTTATTACGTTTTCAATTACAGCCAAATAAGATAGCGAGTAGTTAATTAATGAAGTGGCGTTAATCAAAGTGCTGAAAGCACTGATGGGGGCGCAATATGTTGCATACAAAAATTCGAGATTTGTATAGCAATCTACTTTAGGTGTTCCAATCTGATATCATTCTTCTTTCAAAGTTGAATAAGTGCCCATTTTGTACACAATATAATAGTATCGCCTCCAAACTCTAGTCAAAATTGAAAATCATGTACCAAGAACATACTAACAAACCCAGGCAAAATGCATAATTGATATCATATATATATCATGAATAAACATTTTAAATTATGACACTGGATTTTGTTGGGAAACTATAGTTGTTTAACCAATTTTCATGTAAAGTACTTCCTTATGTGAGTGTATAACACATAAATCAGTGTACTTACTATATTTATTCCAAGAAATGATTATGCAGATAGAAAATAAACAGAAAATTTAACTGTCTTTAAAATATTTCTAAAATAAAACCAGGACTGTAAGAACAAACTTGTTT